>NW_028118942.1:0-10827 GCF_965119305.1 Pelophylax lessonae | reverse complement strand
GTTGGATACTGGGGGGGGGGGGGTATGGGGGAGGTATATGTTGGATACTGGGGGGGAGGGGTATGGGGGGGTATATGTTGGATACTGGGGGGGGTAAATGTTGGATACTGGGGGGGTAAATGTTGGATACTGGGGGGGGGGGGTATTGGGTGTTGATATGTTGGATACTGGGGGGGAGGGGTATGGGGGGGTATATGTTGGATACTGGGGGGGGGGGTAAATGTTGGATACTGGGGGGGTAAATGTTGGATACTGGGGGGGGGGTATTGGGTGTTGATATGTTGGATACTGGGGGGGAGGGGTATGGGGGGGTATATGTTGGATACTGGGGGGGGGTAAATGTTGGATACTGGGGGGGTAAATGTTGGATACTGGGGGGGAGGGGTATATTGGACACAGGTGTGAATTTACTCATTTTTCAGTTCCTGCCACTTTAAATTTTCCTCAGAAATCTCTCTTCTCTTCCTTTGTCCCTCTTAGTAACTGCAGCCACCAATCACAAACGCTGCCCGGCGTATGTGATCCCTGATTGGTCGCTGGCATATTGGGGCGGAACATCTTTAGCCCTCGCCTTCTCAGGTAGACAAAGGGCTGCGAGCAGAGATAAAGCTCCTCCCATGAACAGCTTCCAGCCAATGGACGCTCTCACTTCCTCACGTCTCGCACCACCCCTCCAACCAATCTCGGCTCCGGCGCCTTGCTCCGCCCACAGGTGCCTGTAACGGCTCTGGCTCGCGGCCAGCTGTCGGACCGTACCATTCCCGCTCTTCTCCCTGACTGTTGGAGGGGGGTCCGGCCCGGAGTGGCGGGGGTTGCGGGGCTCCCAGCGGCTGTGAAGAGACAGGAATGCGGTGCGGGCGGTTATGCGGACGGTTGTCGGGTCTCTGTGGGCGGGGGCGGTGAGGAGGGAGGCGATGTGAGGAGAGCTGACAGTCTAGTCCCCGCCCCCTCTCCCCCTCCTTAGGGTCTCGCAGTGGTACGGTCCGGCAGGTTGCCGGTTGGCGCACGCGGCTCTTATAATGAAATGTGAGGAGAGCGGAGAGCGCAGTGCCATGTTCACCACCGAGGAGGCCGCGACCTACAGCGCCGAACTCATCTTCTACATCGAGATGGACCCCCCTCCGACACCACCGCCAGGTACATACCGGGGGCGGGACTGAGACTGGCTGATACCCCCGGGGGGCGGGACTGAGACTGGCTGATACCCCTGGGGGCGGGGCCAATCCTGGCATTCCACCCCTGAGGGGGGCAAATACTGATTGATGTCCCAGAACCGCCCCTGGAGGGGGCAATAATTACCCAGCACCCCCCTACACTGCTAATATGGAGGAGGGGAGCCTTCAAACTGCCCCTCTGCAGGGAGGGACATTCCCCCCCCCCAACTCTTCCTCTGCTGGAGCTCCCAGTACTGCCCCCCCTTCTATACTGCACCCCCTTACACCCCCCCCTTTACTGCCTTCTCTACTGCACCCCCCTTTTATACTGCACCCCCCCCTTTACTGCCTTCTCTACTGCACCCCCCCCTTTACTGCCTTCTCTACTGCACCCCCCTTCTCTACTGCACCCCCCCCCTTTACTGCCTTCTCTACTGCACCCCCCTTCTCTACTGCACCCCCCCCCCCCTTTACTGCCTTCTCTACTGCACCCCCCTTCTATACTGCACCCCCCTTTTATACTGCACCCCCCCTTTACTGCCTTCTATACTGCACCCCCCCTTTACTGCCTTCTATACTGCACCCCCCCCCTTTACTGCCTTCTCTACTGCACCCCCCCCCCTTTACTGCCTTCTCTACTGCACCCCCCCCTTTACTGCCTTCTCTACTGCACCCCCCCCTTTACTGCCTTCTCTACTGCACCCCCCCCCCCTTTACTGCCTTCTCTACTGCACCCCCCTTTTATACTGCACCCCCCCCTTTACTGCCTTCTATACTGCACCCCCCCCTTTACTGCCTTCTATACTGCACCCCCCTTCTATACTGCACCCCCCTTACACCCCCCCTTTACTGCCTTCTATACTGCACCCCCCCCCCCCTTTACTGCCTTCTCTACTGCACCCCCCCCTTTACTGCCTTCTCTACTGCACCCCCCCCCTTTACTGCCTTCTCTACTGCACCCCCCCCCCTTTACTGCCTTCTCTACTGCACCCCCCTTACACCCCCCCTTTACTGTCTTCTATACTGCACCCCCCCCTTTACTGCCTTCTATACTGCACCCCCCCTTTACTGCCTTCTATACTGCACCCCCCCCTTTACTGCCTTCTATACTGCACCCCCCTTACATACCGTCTTCTATACTGCACCCCCTTCTATACTGCACCCCCCCTTACATACAGCCTTCTATACTGCACCCCCCCTTACATACAGCCTTCTATACTGCACCCCCCCTTACATACAGCCTTCTATACTGCACCCCCCTTACATACAGCCTTCTATACTGCACCCCCCTTACATACAGCCTTCTATACTGCACCCCCTTACATACAGCCTTCTATACTGCACCCCCCTTACATACTGCCTTCTATACTGCACCCCCCCTTACATACCGCCTTCTATACTGCACCCCCCTTACATACCGCACCCCCTTCTATACTGCACCCCCCCCTTTACTGCCTTCTATACTGCACCCCCCTTACATACAGCCTTCTATACTGCACCCCCCCTTACATACAGCCTTCTATACTGCACCCCCCCTTACATACCGCCTTCTATACTGCACCCCCCTTACATACCGCACCCCCTTCTATACTGCACCCCCCCTTTACTGCCTTCTATACTGCACCCCCCTTACATACAGCCTTCTATACTGCACCCCCCCTTACATACAGCCTTCTATACTGCACCCCCCCTTACATACAGCCTTCTATACTGCACCCCCCCTTACATACAGCCTTCTATACTGCACCCCCCCTTACATACAGCCTTCTATACTGCACCCCCCCTTACATACAGCCTTCTATACTGCACCCCCCTTACATACAGCCTTCTATACTGCACCCCCCTTACATACAGCCTTCTATACTGCACCCCCCTTACATACAGCTTTCTATACTGCACCCCCCCTTACATACCGCACCCCCTTCTATACTGCACCCCCCTTACATACTGCCTTCTATACTGCACCCCCCTTACATACTGCCTTCTATACTGCACCCCCCTTACATACAGCCTTCTATACTGCACCCCCCTTACATACTGCCTTCTATACTGCACCCCCCTTACATACCGCCTTCTATACTGCACCCCCCTTACATACCGCCTTCTATACTGCACCCCCCTTACATACCGCCTTCTATACTGCACCCCCCTTACATACCGCCTTCTATACTGCACCCCCCTTACATACCGCCTTCTATACTGCACCCCCTTACATACAGCCTTCTATACTGCACCCCCCTTACATACTGCCTTCTATACTGCACCCC
The DNA here is from genome assembly GCF_965119305.1 of Pelophylax lessonae. Lineage (NCBI taxonomy): Eukaryota > Metazoa > Chordata > Amphibia > Anura > Ranidae > Pelophylax > Pelophylax lessonae. Next base: position 7,406 of record NW_028118942.1, on the reverse strand, counting down.
CCATGTGTTTGTCACCCCCCTATCTTTTCTGTGAAGCCCCATTATTGGAGTTCTCTGGCTGAGCCCCCCATCTTCACCCCCCCCCCCCTCAAATTAGAGAGTGTTCTGTAGAACATTGGGTGACCCCCTGAACCCCAATTTTCCCTTCTGCCCCCCCCCCCGACAACCGATCTCCGATCTGCTTCACCTGGAGCTGCTGAAAAGGTCACTGGAAGCATTACGTAATGGATCTTCCAGTCTATTGTGCGCTCTTCTCTCCTCTCCCTACCCACCAATCCTCCTCTCCTCCATACTCCTCTCCTCTTCCTCCTCTCCTCCATACTCCTCTCCTCTTCCTCCTCTCCTCCATACTCCTCTCCTCTTCCTCCTCTCCTCCATACTCCTCTCCTCTTCCTCCTCTCCTCCATACTCCTCTCCTCTTCCTCCTCTTCTCCATACTCCTCTCCTCTTCCTCCTCTCCTCCATACTCCTCTCCTCCATACTCCTCTCCTCTTCCTCCTCTCCTCCATACTCCTCTCCTCTTCCTCCTCTCCTCCATACTCCTCTCCTCTTCCTCCATACTCCTCTCCTCTTCCTCCTCTCCTCCATACTCCTCTCCTCTTCCTCCTCTCCTCCATACTCCTCTCCTCTTCCTCCTCTCCTCCATACTCCTCTCCTCTTCCTCCTCTCCTCCATACTCCTCTCCTCTTCCTCCTCTTCTCCATACTCCTCTTCCCTTTCTCCTCTCCTCCATACTCCTCTTCCCTTTCTCCTCTCCTCCATACTCCTCTTCCCTTTCTCCTCTCCTCCATACTCCTCTTCCCTTTCTCCTCTCCTCCATACTCCTCTTCCCTTTCTCCTCTCCTCCATACTCCTCTCCTCCATACTCCTCTTCCCTTTCTCCTCTCCTCCATACTCCCTCTTCCCTTTCTCCTCTCCTCCATACTCCTCTTCCCTTTCTCCTTCTCCTCCATACTCCTCTTCTCCATACTCCTCTTCCCTTCCTCCTCTCCTCCATACTCCTCTTCTCCATACTCCTCTCCCCTCCATACTCCTCTTCCCTTCCTCTTCCCTACCCACCAATCCTCCTTTCTCCTTTTCTCTACCCACCAATCCTATTCTCCATGCTCTCCTCTACCCCCCCCTGTAAATTTTGTAGTTGGTTGCCCCCGTCTGCGTCCTGTGCAGACCCCTGTAGGTGAATATTGAGTCTTGCTGTAACTTTGTGTGTGAAGCCTGCAGCTCCGGGTGTTTGATGCAGAGAACGCTGGCTGCAGGAGGGCTCATCCTGGGCCTGTCACCCTCTGTCACCTTTTTTTTGGGTGTCCCCATCCCTCGTCTGCTCCCCGTCCTCTCTTCCACGGCTCTCCCTGTCGTCCTCTCTTCCACGGCTCTCCCTGTCGTCCCATCTTCCACGGCTCTCCCTGTCGTCCTCTCTTCACGGCTCTCCCTGTCGTCCTCTCTTCCACCGGCTCTCCCTGTCGTCCTCTCTTCCACGGCTCTCCCTGTCGTCCTCTCCTTCCACGGCTCTCCCTGTCGTCCTCTCATCCACGGCTCTCCCTGTCGTCCTCTCTTCCACGGCTCTCCCTGTCGTCCTCCTCTTCCACGGCTCTCCCTGTCGTCCTCTCTTCCACGGCTCTCCCTGTCGTCCTCTCATCCACGGCTCTCCTGTCGTCCTCCTCTTCCACGGCTCTCCCTTCGTCCTCTCTTCCTCGGCTCTCCCTGTCGTCCTCCTCTTCCTCGGCTCTCCCTGTCGTCCTCTCATCCACGGCTCTCCCTGTCGTCCTCTCATCCACGGCTCTCCCTGTCGTCCTCTCATCCACGGCTCTCCCTGTCATCCTCCTCTTTCCTCGGCTCTCCTGTCGTCCTCTCATCCACGGCTCTCCCTGTCGTCGTCCTCTTCCTCCTCGGCTCTCCCTGTCGTCGTCCTCTTCCTCCTCGGCTCTCTTCTCATGACTATTGTTACTTTTTTCTTCATTGTATTCTTGGCTATGTCCTAAATCTGGGATTAACCCTGCCTGTGCCGGGGGCTGCATGATGCAATGCAGATCGCAGAGGGAGTCGTGTGCTGCGTTGGTTCGGTGGCATTTTGGAGTTTACACGCTATGGAGCCGGGCGGTCACACCCCCTTCTCATGTATAGAGCACCGGGCGGTCACACCCCCCCCCCTCTCATGTATAGAGCACCGGGCGGTCACACCCCCCCCCCCCCATTTTGTAGTTGGTTGCCCCCGTCTGCGTCCTGTGCAGACCCCTGTAGGTGGATATTGAGTCTTGCTGTAACTTTGTGTGTGAAGCCTGCAGCTCCGGGTGTTTGATGCAGAGAACGCTGGCTGCAGGAGGGCTCATCCTGGGCCTGTCACCCTCTGTCACCTTTTTTTGGGTGTCCCCATCTCTCGTCTGCTCCCTGTCCTCCCCTCCACGGCTCCCCGTCCTCTCTTCCACGGTTCTTCCCCGTCCTCTCTTCCACGGTTCTTCCCCGTCCTCTCTTCCACGGCTCTTCCCCGTCCTCTCCTTCCACGGCTCTTCCCCGTCCTCTTCCTCCACGGCTCTTCCCCGTCCTCTTCCTCCACGGCTCTTCCCCGTCCTCTTCCTCCACGGCTCTTCCCCGTCCTCTTCCTCCACGGCTCTTCCCCGTCCTCTTCCTCCACGGCTCTTCCCCGTCCTCTTCCTCCACGGCTCTTCCCCGTCCTCTTCCTCCACGGCTCTTCCCGTCCTCTTCCTCCACGGCTCTTCCCCGTCCTCTTCCTCCACGGCTCTTCCCCGTCCTCTTCCTCCACGGCTCTTCCCCGTCCTCTTCCTCCACGGCTCTTCCCCGTCCTCTTCCTCCACGGCTCTTCCCCGTCCTCTTCCTCCACGGCTCTTCCCCGTCCTCTCTTCCATGACTTATTGTTACTTTTTTCTTCATTGTATTCTTGGCGATGTCCTAAAATCTGTGGATTAACCCTGCCTGTGCTGGGGGCTGCATGATGCAATGCAGATCGCAGAGGGAGTCGTGTGCTGCGTTGGTTCGGTGGCATTTTGGAGTTTACACGCTATGGAGCCGGGCGGTCACACCCCCTTCTCATGTATAGAGCACCGGGCGGTCACACCCCCCCCCCCCTCTCATGTATAGAGCACCGGGCGGTCACACCCCCCCCCCCTCTCATGTATAGAGCACCGGGCGGTCACACACCCCCCCCCCTCTCATGTATAGAGCACCGGGCGGTCACACCCCCCCCCCTTCTCATGTATAGAGCACCGGGCGGTCACACCCCCCTTCTCATGTATAGAGCACCGGGCGGTCACACCCCCCTTCTCATGTATAGAGCACCGGGCGGTCACACCCCCCTTCTCATGTATATAGCACCGGGCGGTCACACCCCCCCCCTTCTCATGTATAGAGCACCGGGCGGTCACACCCCCTTCTCATGTATAGAGCACCGGGCGGTCACACCCCCTTCTCATGTATAGAGCACCGGGCGGTCACACCCCCCCTCTCTCATGTATAGAGCACCGGGTGGTCACACCCCTTTCTCATGTATAGAGCACCGGGCTGTCACACCCCCTTCTCATGTATAGAGCACCGGGGCGGTCACACCCCCCCCCCCCCCTTCTCATGTATAGAGCACCGGGCGGTCACACCCCCCCCCCCCCCTTCTCATGTATAGAGCACGGGGCGGTCACACCCACCCCCCTTCTCATGTATAGAGCACCGGGCGGTCACGCCCCCTTCTCATGTATAGAGCACGGGCGGTCACACCCCCCTTCTCATGTATAGAGCACCGGGCGGTCACACCCCCTTCTCATGTATAGAGCACCGGGCGGTCACACCCCCTTCTCATGTATAGAGCACCGGGCGGTCACACCCCCTTCTCATGTATAGAGCACCGGGCGGTCACACCCCCCTTCTCATGTATAGAGCACCGGGCGGTCACACCCCCTTCTCATGTATAGAGCACCGGGCGGTCACACCCCCCTTCTCATGTATAGAGCACCGGGCGGTCACACCCCCCTTCTCATGTATAGAGCACCGGGCGGTCACACCCCCTTCTCATGTATAGAGCACCGGGCGGTCACACCCCCCTTCTCATGTATAGAGCACCGGGCGGTCACCCCCCCCCCCCCCCCTCATGTATAGAGCACCGGGCGGTCACACCCCCCCCCCCTCATGTATAGAGCACCGGGCGGTCACACCCCCTTCTCATGTATAGGAGCACCGGGCGGTCACACCCCTTCTCATGTATAGAGCACCGGGCGGTCACACCCCCCTTCTCATGTATAGAGCACCGGGCGGTCACACCCCCCCCCCCTTCTCATGTATAGAGCACCGGGCGGTCACACCCCCCTTCTCATGTATAGAGCACCGGGCGGTCACACCCCCCTTCTCATGTATAGAGCACGGGGCGGTCACACCCCCCCTCTCATGTATAGAGCACGGGGCGGTCACACCCCCTTCTCATGTATAGAGCACGGGCGGTCCCACCCCCCTTCTCATGTATAGAGCACCGGGCGGTCACACCCCCCCCCCCCTTCTCATGTATAGAGCACCGGGCAGGCTGTCGGCATTGTTCCCACATTCCTCCATTCTATGCCAAGTCATTTAACTCTCGCCCGCCTGCCTGAGGATTTCCTATCAGCAGTTTCTGCTAAAATACGAAACGAGGCTTCCCGGAGGAGCGAGCGATCGGGGGTCACCGTCCGTTATCAGCCCGGCTCCTCATCCATTGTTCTGTACCAGAGTCAGGATGGGGGGGCTTCCTGTGTCCTGACTGCGGTGGGGATTGCATGTTCCTGCGGCTTTCTATACATGAGGGACAAGCTGAGCGGTTACAATCCCCCCCCCCCCTCCCCCCCATAACGGAAAAGTCCAGCAGTTATCATCCTCCCCCCCCCCCCCCATAGGTGAAAAGTCCAGCAGTTATCATTATCCCCCCCACCCCCCCATAGGTGAAAAGTCCAGCAGTTATCATCCTCCCCCCCCCCCCCCCCCCATAGGTGAAAAGTCCAGCAGTTATCATTATCCCCCCCCCCCCCCCATAGGTGAAAAGTCCAGCAGTTACTATTATCTCCCCCATAAAGAAAGTCCAGCAGTTATAATCCCCCCCCCCCCCCATAACTGAAAAGTCAGCAGTTATCACCCCCCCCCCCCCCCATAACTGAAAAGTCCAGCAGTTACGATTATCTCCCCCCATAAAGAAAAAGTTGAGCGGTTGCCAACATCGAACACCCCCTGAGGAATGAAAAGTCGAGCCGTTTCCCTCCCCCCACTGTAAAATGCAGAGTAGGCTGGTGGGATGATTAATAAATCCTGTGTAATATGGGGGGGGGGCTCCTGACATTCCCGGCCTCCTGTCCCTTTAAATGATCAGTCCTGTCCTCTACTTTCGGTTACATTGTGTCCGGGGATCTTTGTGTGAATTTTATCTCATAGCTGCATACTACAAAATGTGTCGTTGTCCCCGGACGTCCCTTTCTGCAAGTCCCCCCCCCCCCCCCCCCCCCCCCCAATCAGCTTTCTGCAGGAACTGAGCACAAAAAAAAAATGCAGAGCTGCTTTACTAAAAAGTACCCCCCCCCGCTCCCCGCACATCTTTCTGCAGCTCAACGTCAGTAACATACGATTCCTCTGCTGCACCCTGATTGGCCGCTGCCCTGTCTCCATTCAGAGATTAGTTTTTGCCAACAGCGTCTGATTTGGGATTTAGAAGAGAAATCAGGTTGGATGGGAAGCAGTGCAGAGGGAGGGGGAGGGGAGATTAGGGTTACTAGCGAGCAAAGCCGGAGAAGAGCCACCTCACTGAGCGTGTATAGGAGAGGGTGCCCCCCCCCCAGCAGATGTCTACCCCCCCCCCCCCAGAGTCACCTCACTGAGCGTATATAGGAGAGGGTGCCCCCCCCAGCAGATGTCTACCCCCCCCCCCCCCAGAGTCACCTCACTGAGCGTGTATAGGAGAGGGTGCCCCCCCAGCAGATGTCTACCCCCCCAGAGTCACCTCACTGAGCGTGTATAGGAGAGGGTGCCCCCCCCCAGCAGATGTCTACCCCCCCCAGAGTCACTCACTGAGCGTGTATAGGAGAGGGTGCCCCCCCCAGCAGATGTCTACCCCCCCCCCCCCAGAGTCACCTCACTGACGGTATATAGGGAGCGGTGCCCCCCCCAGCAGATGTCTACCCCCCCCCCCCCCCCCAGAGCCACCTCACTGAGCGTGTATAGGAGAGGGTGCCCCCCCCCCAGCAGATGTCTACCCCCCCCCCAGAGTCACCTCACTGAGCGTATATAGGGGAGGGTGCCCCCCCCCCCCCAGGAGATGTCTGCCCCCCTCCCCAGAGTCACCTCACTGAGCGTGTATAGGAGAGGGTGCCCCCCCCCCCCCAGCAGATGTCTACCCCCCCCCCAGAGTCACCTCACTGAGCGTATATAGGGGAGGGTGCCCCCCCCTCCCAGGAGATGTCTGCCCCCTCCCCAGAGTCACCTCACTGAGCGTGTATAGGAAAGGGTGCCCCCCCCCCCCCAGAGTCACCTCACTGAGCGTGTATAGGAGAGGGTGCCCCCCCCCCAGCAGATGTCTACCCCCCCCCCCCCCCCAGAGTCACCTCACTGAGCGTATATAGGAGAGGGTGTCTGACCCACAACCCCCAGCAGATGTCTGCCCCCCCCCCCCCCCCAAGATTCACCTATCTGAGCGTATATAGGAGTCGCTGAGGGTGTCAAACCCACAACCCCCAGAAGATGTCCGCTTCCCCAAGAACCAACCTACTGAGCATGTACAGGAGAGGGTGTCTGACCCCCAAGAGCCACCTATCTGACCGTGTATAGGAGAGGGTGTCACTGACCGTGTATAGGTGTCACTGACCGTGTATAGGAGAGGGTGTCACTGACCGTGTATAGGAGAGGGTGTCACTGACCGTGTATAGGTGTCACTGACCGTGTATAGGAGAGGGTGTCACTGACCCACAACCCCCGGCACATTTCTGCTCCTGTTTGACTTTTCTCACATAAAGTTGGACACACACCATACAATCTTCTATAGATTTTTTTTCTTTCCTTTATAGAGTTACCAAAACTGTATAATATGAGGTCAGACCTCAATCCGGCCCTTCACTACATAGCTGAATCTAAATCTAACCACAAGTTGTATGTAAGGGGTGACTTGTATGAATGTGGGGGGGGGGACTTTTCGGGGGGACGTTTTGTAGGTCTGTAAAGCAGTGAGAAGTGAATGGTGGCGGAGTGTCGGTTTCCTCCCGGATGGGAAATTATCGGTTGCGTGCGAAGTGGAAATGCTGGCAGAAATCTTACATTCGCGCCATGACGGCGTTATTAAAGTTTTATTCTCCTCGGGTTTTGTGTAGAGAGACGAAGGAAGAATACTGAATGCAAAAATAATGGGCCGGGGGGGGGGGGGGGGGGGAAGGTAAATGTGAGATCCCAATTATCCTAGGACT
>NW_028118943.1:0-10952 GCF_965119305.1 Pelophylax lessonae | reverse complement strand
TGTATATCCATAATGAAGCCCTTGATCTGATGTGAATTGCCATTGAGTGATGATGCCTGCGATCTGATGGGAATGTACCACTGAGTAATGATGCCTCTGATGGGAATTTGCCATTGAGTTATACCACGCTTATTACCCCTGTAGGGGTAGTTTTATCTGGTGAGTGCGGTCTTTACTGAGAGGGGAGCACCTCTGTATCCTCATCTGCACGGGTCACCTTTTGGATCATTTCTAGATCTGCAAGATTTTGGGACTCCAGTCAATCAATTTTTTTTTCTGTCATGGACTATTGTTCTAAATGCACTTGGTCATTTTGCACTAAGTCACCTCTCATATATTTGTCCACGAGTATTGTTAGAAGTGCACCTGATCACTTTTGCACTAGTCACCTCACCTTATAACATTTATAAGTGTGACTATTCACTTAGTCACCTTATTTACATTTGTTTTTTATTGCATATTTGGGATATACAGCACACACATTGTCCTCTGAGTTGTCTCCTGTACACACCTATGTCAGGGGCTCAGCCTGTCATTTACACACCAGGGTAACCCTCCCCTCTCCAGACTGTCACACCTGTTCTGCACTGGGAAGACCTGGGTGCATGTCTCCTGTGTGCCCCCCCTGCCCAATGGGTAGACATTGGAAGCAATCCTGTGGCTTGATACTGGCTGCCCTCATAGCTCTATCTTACACTTGGTTTGTCCCTACACAGTTTCCACCTTACACCTGGTTTGCACCTATTTAGTGCCCACCTTACACCTGGTTTGTACCTATCTAGTGCTCACCTTACACCTGGGCTGCACTTACCTAGTGCCCACCTTGCATCTGGTTTGCACCTATCTAGTGCCCACCTTACACCTGGCTTGCACCTATCTAGTGCCCACCTTACATCTAATTTGCCCCTATCTAGTGACTACCTTACACCTGGGTTGAATTTACCTAGTGCCTACCTTACACCTGGGTTGAATCTACCTAGAGCCCACCTTACACCTGGTTTGCACCTATGTAGTGCCCACCTTACACCTGGTTTACATTTATCTAGCACCCACCTTACACCTTGGTTGCAGCTACATAGTGCCCACCTTACACCTGGGTTGAACCTATCTAGTGCCCACCTTACAGCTGGTTTGCACATATCTACTGCCCACCTTACACCTGGTTTGCACCTATCTAGTGCCCACCTTACACCTGGGTTGCACATACCTAGTTCTCACCTTACACTTAGTTTGCACCCATCTAGTGCCCACCTTAAACCTGGGCTGCACTTACTTAGTGCCCACTTTTCACCTGATTTACGCCTATCTAGCACAGAAACGCATTGCCCTTTAGCAGACACGCATCGGTGCAATTATTTATTATTGGCGACTTCACGCTTCTGCAAAACATGCATATTTTTACATGCACATGCACATGCACCGCTCTATGTTTATAAACAATGTTACTTTGTATCTTTCTTTTCCTTGTCTGATCAATGTTTATAAACAATGTTATTTTGCATCTCTTTATCGCCTGTCGGAAAAATGTTTATAAAAAATGTTCCTTTGTATCTCTCTCTCTCCCATCTGATTGATGTTTATAAACAATGTTACTTTGTATCTCTCTATCTCCCATGTCTGCTCTATAAATAATGTTACTTTGTATATTTCTTTTCCTTGTCTGATCAATGTTTATAAACAATGTTACTTTGTATCTCTCTATCTCATGTCTGATCATTGTTTATAAACAATGTTACTTTGTATCTCTTTATCTACTGTCTGATCAATGTTTATACACAATGTTACTTTATATCTCTATCTCATGTCTGCTCAATGTTTATAAACAATGTTACTTTGTATCTCTCTATCTCCTGTCTGATCCATGTTACTATTATTATAGAGGATTTATATAGCGCCAACAGTTTATGCAGCGCTTTACAATATAAAAGAGAGACAGTACAGTTACAATACAATAAAATACAAGAGAGTTAGGAGGGCCCTGCTCATAAGAGCTTATAATCTAATAGGGTGGGGCAAGTAGTATAAAAAGTCATAACTGTTGGGGATGGGCTGATGGAAGTGATAAAAGGTTAGTTGGAGGTGTGATAGGCTTCCCTGAAGAGATGAGTTTTCAGGGAACGCTTAAAGGCAGCCAGAGTAGGAGATAGCCAGACAGATTGAGGTGGAGAGTTCCAGAGGATTGGAGAGGCTCTGGAGAAGTCCTGGAGATGAGCATAGAAGGAGAAGAGCACAAGGGAGCCTGAGAGCAGGAGGTCTTAAGAGGACAGTTTGGGTGATATTTGGAAACAAGATTGGTTAATATAGCTGAGGAAAGAGTTGTAATATCTTTATATGTTGTTAGTATTTTGAATGTAATTCGCTGGGAAATCAGATACAAGTGTAGGCAAACAGGTGGCAAACACTGAGCGGTTGGTAAGGTAGCTGAATATGGCAGCAGCACTCATGATAGACTAAAGATGGGATAGCTTATGGCGAGGTAAGCCTATGAGAAGGAAATTGCAATAGTCAAGGCGAACGACAACAAGGGAGTGAATGAGTAGCTTGGTGGTTTAATTCGTTAACTACTTGCCGACCGCTCACTGTAGCTCTACTGCAAAGTGGTTTGTTATCGTCTGGCGACGTAGACCTACGTCACCAGACATTCCCCTCTCTCTCCAGCGTGCGCGCGCCGCCGGAGGCTCGCTCCCACTGTATTCAGTCACAGCGGGAGTCGGGCCAGGGGAGGAGAGGCGGTGATCACCGCCGCTCTTTCCCGATCATCGGGGATCGAGTGAGGAAATCCGCCCGCTTGTGAAAACAAAGTGGGCGGATCTCCTATGTGACAGACAGTCACAGATTACAGGGTTCAGCATAGCTGAACCTGTGATCTGTGTCTTTGTCACACAATCTCCTACCCCCCACACACGTCAGTAAGCATGAGGCATACATTTAACCCATTGATCACCAACAGTTTTATCCCCTTCCCTGCCAGTGTCATTATTACAGTAACAGTGCATATGTATAGCACTGATTACTGTAGTAATGTCACTGGTCCCCCCCAAAAGTGTCAAAAATGTCAGTCAAGGGTCTGATCTGTCCGCCACAAAGTCGCAGTCCCACAAAAAAAATCGCAGATCGCCGCCATTACTAGTAAAAAAAACAATAAAAATGACAAATCTTTCCCGTAGTTAGTAAACGCAATAACTTTTGCGCAAACCAATCGAAATACACTTATTGTGATTGTTTTTTTTACCAAAAATATGTAGCAGAAAACAAATTGGCCTAAAATGTTAAAAAATTTTGATTTCTACATTTTTTTGGGAATATACAGTGTATATATATATATATATATATATATATATATATATATATATATATATATATATATATATATATCAGAATGTAAAAAATATTGTTTTTTTTTTTTAAATTGTCGCTCTTTTTTTCAAAAATTAAAAGTCACACAGGTGATCAAATACCATCAAAAGAAAGCTCTATTTGTAGGGGAAAAAAAGGACATAAATTTAATTTGGGTACAGCGTCGCACGACCGCGCAATTGTCCGTTAAAATAACACAGTGCCAAATCGCAAAATTTAGCCTGGTCAGGAATGGGGTAAAATCTTCTGGTCTTAAAGCGATTAAAAATACGCTCATTGAGAATTTTTTTGTCAAAGACATGTAGATAAATATATTTTGGCCTAAATATATGACAACAATTGAATATATTGGATATTTTTTAACTGTCAAAATTTTCGCTCTTTTTTTATTAATATCGCAAAAAATGAAAAGCGCAGAGGTGATCAAATACCACCAAAAGAAAGCTCTGTTTGTGGGGAAAAAAGGACGTAAATTTTGTTTGGGTACGGCGTTGCATGACCGCGCAATTGTCAGTTAAAGTCACGCAGTGCCAAGTTGCAAAAAGTGGCCTTGACGTAAAGCAGGAAAATCCTCCAGTGGTAAAGTGGTTAAAAAGGGGCAAATTTTAGAGATGTTATGGAGGTGAAGTCTACACGCTTTTGTCAACCATTGGATTTGGGGCTGAAAGGATGGATCCGAGTCTAGGATTACACCTAATAGCGTATCCTGGAGTGAGGGGAGGGATTTATGGTTGCATCATTGATCTTGATGAAAAAAGTAATGGAAGGAGGAACGAACGGACAGATGGACGGGGGGGGGGGGGGGGGTGGTGGGATATTATCAGCTCAGTTTTAGAGAGATTAAAGCCCCGTACACACGTACCGATCGTCGGCCGAACGATCGGCCGTCTTTTGTCCGAGGGCTGTCTTGTCTGTTGAAAAGTGCAAAAGACTGCACACGAATTTTGTCGGCCAACAACAGCCGACTGCAGAAGTGATGTCATGTGATGGGTAACTTTCCTTGTCTTTTTTCTTTTCTGAGCATGCTCAGTCTTGCAAATCTGCTGTCTGTCGGCCGAAATCTGTACTGACTGGCGAACAATCGGCCGTTCTGGTGTTGGCCAACAAAAATTTTAATCCTTGCACGACAGATTCTGTTCGGGCCGAAAATGCGCTGTCGGCTGTCGGAAGCATCATACTAACAAGCCTACAATCGGCCGATCGGTCGTCGGCCGAATCTTTACGGCCAACAATCGGTACGTGTGTACGGGGCTTTAGTTTAAGAAAGTGGTGCAACATCCATGCTGATATGTCAGCATGTGTACATTAGTAATGGGAGAAGAGACTGAAGGAGTGAGGTGAGGGGTAGAGAGATTTGGGTGTCATTGGCGTAGAGATGATTTTGGAAGCCAAGAGAGGTTATCAAGTGACCAAAGGAGGAGGTGTAGATAGAGAAGAGACGCAGTCCAAGAACAGAGCCTTGGGGGACCCCTACAGAAAGAGGAAATGGAGAGGAGGCGACAGAGTTGTAAGTAACACTGAAGGAGCGATGTAATATGTAGGAAGAGAACCAGGATAGAGAAGGATCTTGGAGGCCAAGGGAGTGGAGATTTTTGAGAGGCAGCGGGTGGTCAACAGTATCAAAGGCTGCAGAGAGGTCTAGTAGTAAGTGTATGGAGTAGTGGCCATTGGTTTTAGCAGTTAGAAATTAAATTGTTAATGATTTTTAGTAAGGCAGTTTCTGTGGAGTGCTGCGAACAAAAGCCAGACTGTAGGGGGTCAAGAAGGTTATTTTCAGTGAGTTAGGAGCTCAGACGGTTGTAGACTAAGCGTTCTAAAAGTTTAGAGGTGAATGGGAGCAAGGAGATGGGTCTTAACCGCTTCCCGCCTGCCAACAAATGACAGCGGAGCGGTAACGCTCTCTTTCTGGGGGGGGGGGGGGGGGTGCTAGAACCGTGGGTGAACCCTTAATAAGAGAAGTATGGACTTTTTTTTCGCGATCTTACCCGAACCTGGACCTGCCCTGTGACATCAGCCCACTGTCTGCTGAAAACAGGTCACAGGATTGCAAAACGAACCGCACTCCTGTGATCCACAGTACAAGCAAGCGAGCTTTTACAAACTGCCTTTAACAAAGTAGGTTTGTTTGACAGCATGGAGGCAGGGATTGTATTTTAGGAGGACAGATTTATATAGGGTAAAGTTCTGCAGGGATTTGGTTTTACCCCATAGTCTGATCCCTGTCTGATCAATATTTATAAACAATGTTACTTTGTATCTCTCTGTCTCCTGCCTGATCAATGTTTATAAACAATGTTACTTTGTATCTCTCTGTCTATTGCCTGATCAATGTTTATAAACAATGTTACTTTGTATCTCTCTAGCTCCTGTCTGATCAATGTTTATAAACAATGTTACTTTGTATCTCTCTATCTGATCAATGTTTATAAACAATGTTACTTTGTATCTCTCTATCTGATCAATGTTAATAAACAATGTTACTTTGTATTTCTCTATCTCCTGTCTGATCAATGTTTATAAACAATGTTACTTTGTATCTCTCTATCTGATCAATGTTTATAAACAATGTTCCTTTGTATCTCTCTATCAGATCAATGTTTATAAACAATGTTTCTTTGTATCTCTCCATCTGTCTGATCAATGTTCATAAACAATTTTACTTTGTATCTCTCTATCTCCTGTCTGATCAATGTTCATAAAAATTTTACTTTGTATCTCTCTATCTCCTGTCTGATCAATGTTTATAAACAATGTTACTTTGTATCTCTCTATCTCCTGTCTGATCAATGTTTATAAACAATGTTACTTTGTATCTCTCTGTCTCCTGCCTGATCAATGTTTATAAACAATGTTACTTTGTATCTCTCTGTCTCCTGCCTGATCAATGTTTATAAACAATGTTACTTTGTATCTCTCTAGCTCCTGTCTGATCAATGTTTATAAACAATGTTACTTTGTATCTTTCTGTCTCCTGGCTTATCAATGTTTATAAACAATGTTACTTTGTATCTCTCTATCTGATCAATGTTTATAAACAATGTTACTTTGTATCTCTCCATCTTCTGTCTGATCAATGTTCATAAACAATGTTACTTTGTATCTCTCTAGCTCCTGTCTGGTCAATGTTTATAAACAATGTTACTTTGTATCTCTCTATCTCCTGTCTGATCAATGTTTATAAACAATGTTACTTTGTATTTTTCTATCTCCTGGCTTATCAATGTTTATAAACAATGTTACTTTGTATCTCTCCATCTTGTCTCTGAACAATGTTTATTAACAATGTATTTTTGTATCCCTCTACGAGCCGGTTCACACTACTCTGACTTGGGACATGACTTGTGTGCCCTCAAGTCGCCCCAAGTCTCTTGTCATCACAAATTCAATGTAAATGAATGAGAGCCATCTTAATATGTACTAATGAAGTCGCTCCGACTTCAGAAAAGGTTCCTGTACTACTTCAAGGCGACTTGTATCCGACTTGTGCCCATAGACTTCAATGGGAGTGGCCTCCAAGTTGGATCCTTCTCTATTTTCAAGCAAATTTTTATCAGACTTTCCAGGAAGAAGGAAGAGATTAGCTAGGCATTCCCCACATACAAAGTCACCTATCATGTAAGTCTCTTCAAAGTAGTGCGCAAGTCTCTTCAAAGTCACACTAAAAAGTCGCTCCTTCATGGGGCAACTTTCTGGTCGCAGTAGTGTGAACCGGCTCTACATCTGCTATATTTTGGAATTATGTTCAAAATATTTTCAATTTGTCTGTTTGTTTGGGGGGTTTTATGTAATCTTCAGGCTCACAACAAAGGCCAAAACCAACTCTGGCAGCAAAAGGGTTACCAAAAACGCACAGTGAGGCATCTGGTGCCACTGAACCCCGTAGCAGCATATTGTAATCATGTTCAAACTGTTTTTAATTTGTCCACAAGATGTCGCTGTTGCTGCACGTTCAAACATTCCTTAAAACGGAATCTTCCTTTGCCATTTCCACCTTTCCCAATCCGTTCTCTTCATCCCCTTTTAACTCCGTCGCTTTTCTTTTATAATTTTTAATCTGGTCACTACCGCTGTCAAAATTCACCGCGCCGTCGACTTATCTGTCCTTAAATGGGGGGAAAAAAGAGAGCAAATTAGGACACCGGCTTCGCCTGAAATCATTTAATAGCGGCTGCCGCATTGTCGCTGTTCCTGAGATTCCGTAAACATTCAAATATTTATGCGGTCGGAGGACCGCGGGGAGAAATGAAAGTATTGGGTATTCAATTATAAAGGACATGGCCATTCGAGAGGCTATTATAGGAGGAGGGGGAGGGGTTCTTTGCATTTAAGGCTAATTACCATTCTTAGTCACTTCTGGACCGGAAGATTTTCCCCCTTAATGACCAGGCCATTATTTGCGAATTCGGCACTGCGTTACTTTAACGGACAATTACACGGTCGTACGACGCTCTACCCAAATAAAATTAAAAACAAAAAAAAGCAACAATTCTGAAAAAAAAAAAAAAACAGTATTTTTTACTTTCTGCTATATAAATAAAAAAATAAATAAATAATCCCAATAAAAAAAAAAAAAATAGAAATCAAACTTTTTCATCATTTTAGGCCAATTTGTATTCTGCTACATATTTTTGGTTAAAAAAAAAAAAAAAATCCCAATAAGTGTATTTTGATTGGTTTGCGCTAAAGTTATCGCACCTACAAACTAGGGGAAAGATTTATGTCATTTTTATTTATATATTTATTTATTACCCAATTAAAATTGATGTCCTTTTTTCCCCACAAATAGGTGGTATTTGATCACCTGTGCGATTTTTATTTATATTTTTATTTTTGCACTATTAAAAAAAAGAAAAAAGCGACAATTCTGAAAAAAAAAAAAAAGTATTTTTTACATTCTGCTATATAACATTCCCAAAAATAAATAAATAAATAAAAATCGAATTAGATCATCTTTTTAGAGCAATTTGTTTTCTGCTACATATTTTTGGGAAAAAAAATTGCAATAAGCGTATTTTGATTGGTTTGCGCAAAAGATATTGCGTCTACAAACTACGGGAAATATTTATGTCATTTTTATTTATTTATTTTTTTTACTAGTAATGGCGGCGATCTGCGAATTTTAGCGGGACTGCGACATTGCGGCGGACAGGTTGGACACCTAACTGACATTTTTGACACTTTTGGGGGGACCAGTGACATTACTACAGTAATCAGTGCTAAAAATATTCACTGTCACTGTACTAATTACACTCGCAAGGAAGGGGTTAACTATGGGGTGATAAAAGGGTTAAATGTGTCCCTAGTTGGTGATTTATAACTGTGAGCCCCAAGATGTATGAGCATTATATATCAGCAACAATCCCCCCCCCCCAAAAAAAAGAATTGAGCGCAAATCTGCATGCTTAGCTCAAATCCTCTCATAACACATATGCTCCCAGTACAATCCCCCCCTCCCAAAAAAAATACATATGCGCTCCCAGTACAATCCCCCCCTACCAAAAAAAATACATATGCGCTCCCAGCACAATCCCCCCCCCTCCCAAAAAAAATACATATGCTCCCAGCACAACCCCCCCCCTCCCAAAAAAAACACATATGCTCCCAGCGCAATCCCCCCCCCCCTCCCACCCTCCCAAAAAAACACATTTGCTCCCAGCACAATCCCCCCTCCTCCCAAAAAAAAACATATATGCTCCCAGCACAACCCCCCCTACCAAAAAAAAACACATATGCTCCCAGCGCAACCCCCCCGTCCCAAAAAAAACACATATGCTCCCAGCACAATCCCCCCCTCCCAAAAAGAAAACACATATGATCCCAGCACAATCCCCCCCTCCTAAAAAACACACATATGATCCCAGCACAATCCCCCCTCCTCCCAAAAAAAATATGCTCCCAGCACAATCCCCCCCCTCCCAAAAAAAACACATTTGCTGCCAGCACAACCCCCCCTCCCAAAAAAAAAAAAACACATATGTTCTCAGCACAACCCCCCCCCCAAAAAAAAACACATATGCTCCCAGCACAATCCCCCCTCCCAAAAAAAACACATATGCTCCCAGCACAATCTCCCCTCCCAAAAAAAACACATATGCTCCCAGCACAACCCCCCCCCCAAAAAAAAAAAAACACATATGCTCGCAGCGCAATCCCCCCCCCCCCCTCCCACCCTCCCAAAAAAAACACATTTGCTCCCAGCACAATCCCCCCTCCCAAAAAAAAAAAACATATGCCACCAGCACAACCCCTCCTCCCAAAAAAAAACACATATGCTTCCAGCACAGTCACCCCCCCTCCCCCCCAAAAAACACATATGCTCCCAGCACAATCCCCCCCTCCCAAAAAGATACATATGCTCCCAGCACAATCCCCCCCCAAAAAAAATCCCCTCCCTAGCACAAATTCTTTACCCCCTAAATGCCCCCTAATCATCCCTACTAGCACAAATCCCCCTCCCAAAAAACATTTTCCCTCCTAGCACAAACCACAAACTCCCCCCCCCCCACCACCATATTACAATTTCTAGCACAAAACCCCCCCCCCCCCCCCCCCCAAAAAAAAATCACCACCACTAGCACAACTCCCCAAATTTCCCCTCCTAGAAATATTCCTACCCCCTTGACACCCCCTCCCAACACAAATTACCTCCCCCCTCAATCTCCTTGTGGTGCCCCCGAATCTCACATGATACTACAGCGCCCGCTCCTGCCCACCCTTTGTCCTGGCCCTGCACACACATATGGGAGCGGTGGGGGGAAATTGCACCACATTCCTGTTCAAATTGCATACGATTGTTTGCAGTGCGATTTGCATCCATTCAATTTGTATTGATGCAAAGTATCGGGAGAGCATTTGGGTGAGTAGCGATTCTGATACAAATGCTTGGTATCGGCACCCCTGTATACAACCAGTTTTTTTATCAGTCTAGTAACAATTCGTCTGATTTTTCCTTCTAACTGCTGAGCACACACACAACACCCCCCACTGCAAGCCTGATTTCAGCTTTCAGCTGGTGTGGGAGATCTCAGAAGACTGATTTCCTTGTTACACTGAATCCTGATTTTATAACTATATAGGATTTTTTTCCTTTGTATACAATGTTTCCTTTCTAGGTGTATTTTATTGCAGAGTTTCCTGCGTGGCGCGGAGCTCCCCTGATATCCCTGCGAGGTGCCGCTGATCGGCAGAGCACGTGTACTGTGAGGGTCAGGAGGATTGGTATTCCGCTGTTGGGAGTTGTTCTTCTGTGCAGTCTTATGATCGATAGGTCTGCTGATCGCTGTGAATTTCTCCCCGGATGCCGCCAGCAAATCTTTCTTCCCTCAACATTTTTCGCACTGTATCCCTGATGATCGCTTTGGAAGATACGCTGAGAGAGAGGTGAGGATTGGTGGAGTGACTGGGAGAGAATACGCTGCAATCCTGAATAGCCAATTACAACCCGGAAAGAGCTGAGCGAGCGAATTCCATTCCTGTCCGGAGATGCAGATAGCTTGGCTTTCCTGTGCAATGTGGGGGAAGGATGTCGTTCTAGCTTATTATTATTATCAGGGCTTTTTTATCAGCAGGAACGTGGGGGAACTCCGTTCCGGCAC
>NW_028118944.1:0-11252 GCF_965119305.1 Pelophylax lessonae | reverse complement strand
ACTGACACAGCCTAACTGGAACTAACTTTATATAGTAAGTAGCAAATGAACCAACATACATGGGAAAATACAATAGAGTAACACAGATAACAATGCAATGTGGATTTTCCTCACCCACCCACTAGCACACCTGCGTCCTACCCCCTTATCTTCACCCTAATGGCCATTGGTGCACATAGGAGAGTTGGGGCCCTTATAAGTCCTGCTCCGCAGGGTCACTGAAGCAGCCT
Organism: Pelophylax lessonae; assembly: GCF_965119305.1. Taxonomy (NCBI): domain Eukaryota; kingdom Metazoa; phylum Chordata; class Amphibia; order Anura; family Ranidae; genus Pelophylax; species Pelophylax lessonae. Next base: position 11,022 of record NW_028118944.1, on the reverse strand, counting down.
GAGATGTGCAATGTCCACTCTGGACCTCAGAGTCTTTACTGTGAGTGAGGAGACAGGTGCCCTGTGGTGATACAGGGAGAGGCTTGGCTTACCCTCACAACACCATTAACCCGATCAGTCCGCTGCAGTCTCCTCTCACTGGATTCACCAGACGTCTGGACTCAGCGCTTGTCTTTGCCAGGGGTCCCTCTCTCAGCTGGTGTGGTCTTGGGTGAAGCAAGTTCTCTCAGCAGGGTTCTATCTCTGTGCTGCAGTCTTTCACAGCTAGTCGCATGTCCTTTCTCTGGCTGAGCATGTGGTAACTTCTAGAAGTCTTCCATGACCTCCTTCCTCAGAGCTGTGTAGGAAGTCCTCCCAGGACATTAATAGGTGATAAAACCTGAGCAGAAGGATAAGAAGTCATCCAGAGCTGGTGTCTATCTCCCTCAGTCTTCTCATCTCCTCACACACCACTTCCTGGTCACACTGTGATGATGCCACAATCATGTGACTGAAAAAGCCAAGTCCTGTGATCAATGCTCAATGTTTTATTAACAGCATACTGAGTCCATCTGCCATCTACTGGGCATTTCAGATAATACAGCCTGTGTAAAATACACAGGGTTACATGTACAACAAAAGTTGAACATGTATGGCCAGCATTAATCAGTAGTAAGGGAAAACAAGGGGGAGTAAAGCAGGTTTATTGTACATAGGTATGAAAAATAAGTACTGCCATCTAGCGTTTGAAAGTGAGTTAGCATACAAGTAATCATCAGATTCAAACAGCAATTCTGTTCAGTACTTTAATGCCCTCTAGTGGCCTTAGTTAACATTGCAGCTCATAATAATTAAGTCTGGATGAGAAGGAAGCTGTCAGTTAGCAAACTGTGTGGTGTACCAATCTGACCATTGTTGCCATTTGGCTTTTTCTTTTTGGAATGATGCACACGAAGGAGTCATAAGCAGTTCATATGTATGATGAGTTTGTGTCGTGGATATAATCTCTGCGAGAGAAGGGGGTTGGATACAATTCCATTTTCTTGTGATAGAGATTCTGGTAGCCAAGAGTATGTGAAGGGCCACCGTGCGCGAGCGCACCAGGATTTGTTCAATTGATAGGTTCAGTAGGGCTAGTTCGAGGGAGGGAGGGATCGGCTGTTTCAGGATCGTGGAGAGCAAGAGAAATACTTCAGTCCACAGCGTGGCTATGGGTACGCAGTTCCATAGAATGTGTTTAAGTTTGCCTACGTGTCCACACCCCTTCCAACATGCAGCTGGGGAGTCTCCCTTGAATTTTGCCAGAAGAGACGATGTGATGTACCATCTGAGGGCGATTTTCATCTGTAGCTCTCTGAGCGAGGCGATAAGTGTGGCCTTGTGTCCTAAGGTGAAAGCTTTCATCCACTGAAGAGATGAGAAGGCGACCCCCATGTCACGCTCCCATTTCACCAGGGGATGGGTCTCCGTGAATATCGTTTTTTCTCCAAGGATAGGGTATATTGTGGAAATGCTCTTTGTCGTCCACGAGGAAGAGGATAGGTAAGTCCATAATGCAGAGGGGATCTGAGGACGTAGTTGGGGATTCTGGCGGAGGCAGGCAGTGATCTGACCATAGCAAAGCCATTCTGAGGGTCCTAAATGCAATTTCGTAGATATTTTGGCGAAGGTTTGGGTTTTCCCTTGGAGTATAGGGAGTCCAACTCGTTGGGCCCACCAGAGCTCTTTTTTACTTTAGGTTTTTCCACCAGAGCTCCACCTTATATCAGATGTGCCCACCAGATCTCCTTCTTACATCACGTGAACCCATCAAAGCTCCCTCTTACATCAGATGTGCCCGCCAGAGCTCCCCATTACATCAGAAATGCTCACCTGAGAACTTTTTTTTTACATCTGCTGTGCCAACCAGAGCTCCTTCTTATATCAGGGGTGCCCACCAGAGCTACTTCTTACATCAAGTGAACCCACTAGAGCTCCCTCTTACATCAGATGTGCCCACCAGAGCACCCCCTACATTAGATGTGCCCACCAGAGCTTCCTCTTACTTATGTGCCCACCAAAGCTCCCCCTTACATCATATGTGCTCACCAGAGCTGCTTCATACATCAGATGTGCCTACCAGAACTCCTTCTTACATAAGGTGTGCCTACCAGTACTCCTTCTTACATCAGGTTTGCCCACCAGAGCTCCTTTTTACATCAGGGGATTCCCACCAGTGCTCCCTCTTAAATCAGATATACCCGCCAGAGCTCCCCCTTATATCAGAAATGGCAACCAGAGTTCTTTCTTACATCAGATGTGCCCACCAGAGCTCCCCCCTACATTATATGTGCCCTCCAGAGCTTCCCTCTTACATTAGATGTGCCAACCAGAGCTCCCCCTTACATCATATGTGCCCACTAGTGCTGTTTCTTACATAAGGTGTGCTCACCAATGCCCCCCCCTTACATCACAGGTGCCCACCAGAGCTCCCTCTTACATCAGATGTGCCCACCAGAGCTACTCCTTTCATCAGATGTGCCTACCAAAGCTCCTTTTCACGTTAGATGTGCCCACCAGCCAAATGCCTGCTGTTCTGATCAATGTATTCTGACAGCGGCGGAATCCCCAGTGTTAGAATACAATAGCACATCGGAGAGGATTCCTTCATCATCCACTTCAAATGTGTGGATGGGGGGTCTATATTGCATCCACTGACATCAATGCTGAAAGGGGGTCTTTATTGCATCCACTGACATCAATGCTGAGGGGGGTCTTTATTGCCTTCACTGATATCAATGCTGGGGGTCTTTATTGCCTTCACTGACATCAATGCTGGGGGTCTTTATTGCATCCACTGACATCAATGTTGAGGGGGGTCTTTATTGCATCCACTGACATCAATGCTGAGGGTCTTTATTGCCTTCACTGACCTCAATGCTGAGGGTCTTTATTGCATCCACTGACATCAATGCTGAGGGTCTTTATTGCCTTCACTGACATCAATGCTGAGGGTCTTTATTGCCTTCACTGACATCAATGCTGGGGGTCTTTATTACATCCACTGACATCAATGCTGGGGGGGGGGGTCTTTATTATGTCCACTAATATCAATGCTGGGGGTCTTTATTGCGTCCACTGACATCAATGCTGAGGGGGGTCTTTATTGCATCCACTGACATCAATGCTGGGGGTCTTTATTGCATCCACTGACATCAATGCTGCGGGGTTTTATTGCGTCCACTGACACCAATACTGGGGGGTTTAATGCGTTCACTGACACCAATACTGGGGGGTTTAATGCGTCCACTGACACCAATACTGGGGGGTTTAATGCATCCACTGACATCAATACTGGGGTGTTTAATGCGTTCACTGACACCAATACTGGGGGGTTTAATGCATTCACTGACATCAATACTTGGGGTTTTAATGCGTTCACTGACATCAATACTGGGGGGTTTAATGCGTCCACTGACATCAATACTGGGGGGTTTAATGCGTTCACTGACACCAATACTGGGGGGTTTAATGCGTTCACTGACACCAATACTGGGGGGGTTTAATGCGTTCACTGACATCAATACTGGGAGGGTTTGATGCGGCCACTGACATCAATACTGGGGGATCTTTAATGCGTTCACTGACATCAATACTGGGGGGGTTTAATGCGTCCACTGACATCAATACTGGGGGGTTTAATGTGTTCACTGACATCAATACTGGGGGGTTTAATGCGTCCACTGACATCAATACTGGGGGGTTTAATGCGTTCACTGACACCAATACTGGGGGGTTTAATGCGTTCACTGACACCAATACTGGGGGGGTTTAATGCATTCACTGACATCAATACTGGGGGGGTTTAATGCGTCCACTGACATCAATACTGGGAGGGTTTAATGCGTCCACTGACATCAATGCTGAGGGGGGTCTTTATTGCATCCACTGACATCAATGCTGGGGGTCTTTATTGCATCCACTGACATCAATGCTGCTGGGTTTTATTGCGTCCACTGACACCAATACTGGGGGGTTTAATGCGTTCACTGACACCAATACTGGGGGGTTTAATGCGTCCACTGACACCAATACTGGGGGGTTTAATGCGTCCACTGACATCAATACTGGGGTGTTTAATGCGTTCACTGACACCAATACTGGGGGGTTTAATGCATTCACTGACATCAATACTTGGGGTTTTAATGCGTTCACTGACATCAATACTGGGGGGTTTAATGCGTCCACTGACATCAATACTGGGGGGTTTAATGCGTTCACTGACACCAATACTGGGGGGTTTAATGCGTTCACTGACACCAATACTGGGAGGGTTTAATGCGTTCACTGACATCAATACTGGGGGGGTTTAATGCGTCCACTGACATCAATACTGGGAGGGTTTAATGCGGCCACTGACATCAATACTGGGGGATCTTTAATGCGTTCACTGACATCAATACTTGGGGTTTTAATGCGTCCACTGACATCAATACTGGGGGGTTTAATGTGTTCACTGACATCAATACTGGGGGGTTTAATGCGTCCACTGACATCAATACTGGGTAGTTTAATGCGTTCACTGACACCAATACTGGGGGGTTTAATGCGTTCACTGACACCAATACTGGGGGGGTTTAATGCGTTCACTGACATCAATACTGGGGGGGTTTAATGCGTCCACTGACATCAATACTGGGAGGGTTTAATGCGTCCACTGACATCAATACTGGGGGGTTTAATGCGTTCACTGACATCAATACTGGGGGGTTTAATGTGTTCACTGACATCAATACTGGGGGGTTTAATGCGTTCACTGACATCAATACTGGGGGGTTTAATGCGTTCACCGACATCAATACTGGGGGGGTTTATTGTGCCCACTGAATTCAGTGCTGAGGGTCTTTATTGCATCCACTGACACCAATGCTGGGGGGTCTTTAATGCGTCCACCTGCACCAATGCTGGGGGTTATTAATGTGGGGGAGGGGTTTAATAATACTGACACCTGTGCTAGGAGTTAATAATGCAGCCTCTGACACCAATGCTTGGAGGTCTTTAATGCATCCACCGACATCAATGCTGGGGTTATTTAATGCGTCCACTGACATCAATGCTGGGGGGGGGTCTTTTTTGCATTCACTGACATCAATGCTGGGAGTCTTTTTTGCATAGACTGACACTAATACTAGGGGGTCTTTATTGCGTCCACTTTCATTAATGCTGAGGGGGGTTTTTATTGCCTTCACTGACCTCAATGCTGAGGGTCTTTGTTGCCTTCACTGACATCAATGCTGGGGGTCTTTATTATGTCCACTGACATCAATGCTGGGGGGTCTTTATTATGTCCACTAATTTCAATGCTGGGGGTCTTCAATGCGTCCACTGACGTCAATGCTATAGAGTTTTTTAATGCATCCACTGTAATCCATGCTGAAGGGGGTCTTTATTGCCTTCACTGACATCAATGCTGAGGGTCTTTATTGCATCCACTGACATCAATGGTGGGGGTCTTTATTGCATCCACTGACATCAATGGTGGGGGTCTTTATTGCATCCACTGACATCAATGCTGGGGGGGGGGGGTCTTTATTGCCTTCACTGACCTCAATGCTGGGGGTCTATATTGCATCCACTGACCTCAATGCTGGGGGTCTTTATTGCCTTCACTGACATCAATGCTGGGGGGGGGGGGGTCTTTATTATGTCCACTAATATCAATGCTGGGGGTTTTTTAATGCGTCCACTGACATCAATGCTGGGGGTCTTTATTGCATCCACTGACATCAATGCTGGGGGTCTTTATTGCCTTCACTGACATCAATGCTGGGGGATCTTTATTGCCTTCACTGACATCAATGCTGAGGGGGGTCTTTATTGCATCCACTGACATCAATGCTGGGGGTCTTTTTTGCCTTCACTAACCTCAATGCTGGGGGTCTTTATTGCATCCACTGACATCAATGCTGAGGGGGGTCTTTATTGCCTTCACTGACATCAATGCTGAGGGGGGTCTTTATTGCCTTCACTGACCTCAATGCTGGGGGTCTTTATTGCTGGGGGTCTTTACAGCCTGGCTGTACATGAAGATAGAAGTCATCCAACATTGTGTATTGTTAATTCGAAGTATCCCAATATTCCCTTCTCCTATCCCTAATTTATAGTAAAACACAAACAACCAAATACCCCTGGACTGATTATTGAAACGAGCCAGAGGAAGGAGAACAAAAGAACTGTATGCTGGTAGCCCAGGGGGACCTGGAAAGCCTGACTCTGGCAGTCCTTACGGGGGCAGTACTACATACATACTATGCTTGCTTTTAGCTGTGAATTTAACTGCTATAGGCAAATATTCTTACTGAAGGACAGTGTGTTGTGATTGGCCACAGCTAATCACATGGAACAAATAGGCTGTGAATGGCTCTGTCTGTACAATGTGATCACTGTGCCCAATCACAGCTAGCATACAATAAATGCTATGAAAGGAAGCCATTCATTGTTTACAACTGTTCCGTGGTCTGCTGTGTTTGTTTACAGCAGTTACATGATTCCGGCAGCTATTGACAGATCATGCCAGAGCACGGCCCGTTCTCGGGAGGATGTCATATGATGTGCTCCCAGAACAATAGGGTTCCCGCCCGGCTGCCATTTTACAATGGCATGGGTGGGAAGCAGTTAAAGGATTTGTCCTCCAGGGCTAGTATGAATTTTAAAGGGGGCCCCATGCAAAAAAAAAAAAAAATGGCATGGTGTCCCCTCAAAATTATATTATAAATAAATACATTTTCAGAGTGAACCCCACAAAAAAAATGAAAGAAAAAAGCGAGGCCCCCCCCCCCCCAAAAAAAAAAAAGAAGCATGAGGTCCCCTCCAAATTCTATACCAGAGACTTTAGGTCTGGTATGAATTTTAGGAGGGAATCTCATACAAAAATCAAGAAAGTGAGGTCTTCTAAAAAATCTATACCATCAATCATGGTGGGCATTGTGCTTGACATGGTCTATATCGCTGGGCAGTGACATATTGGCAAAGGATGTATGTTTTGTTTTTTTTGTCATAAACTTTCTCTATGTTTTTTTACACTTTTTTTCTTGAATAAGTAAAGGTTCTATGTACCCCTTACTCTTTCACATGGGGAAATATAATATAAATGTGGTGTCATTTATGTATGTTGTATGTTGGTTTTACACATTTTCAATAAAGGATGCATTTTGTACATGGATGGGAGTCAGCAACTTATGTGTATTTTCATGGTATTTCCTTTACATGTATCTTAAAGTACCCTCTAGAACTCTTTTATAATTAAACAATATAGAGGAGGGGGTTGAGCTTGTATCCATCCTAAGTTTGGTGTTTATAGTGTATTGTAGATTGGTGGAATCAGTTCCCTCTATTGGATTAAAGGGGAAAGCCTTGTATACCTTGTAGGACTTTGTGGTGTGTTTTTTTCGAAGGCGTACATTGACTTCCCCCATGGGGCACGCATCCAGAAGTGTCCATGATCGCTGGGTCCTCCAGACCCAGCGCATTACAGATCGGGGTAAAAGGCCAATGACAGAAGTCCTTTACCACGTGATTGCTCTGTCCAATGACGGAGCGATCGTTTGTCAACAAACCGGCACATGTTGGGTTCAACTGTCAGTGAGCCAGTGCAGCAGTGCAAGTGGGCTGGATCTGAAGTGCCCACAGTGCTGTTCTGTGCCTCATCCGTGCCCATTCATGCCTCATCTGTGCTCATCCATACCTCATCTGTACTCATCAATGCTACATCAGTGCTCATCTGTGCCCATTTATGCCTCATCAGTACCCATCCATGCCCATCCATACCTCATCCGTGCTCATCCATGCCACATCATTGCTCATCCGTGCCCAGTAATGCCTCATCTGTGCTCATCAATGCCTCTTTTGTGCTTATTCATGCCTCATCTGTGCTAATCCTTGCCTCATCTTTACCCATCCATGCCACATCAGTACTCATCTGTGCCACATCCATCCCACATCTCATCCATGCCACATTTATGCCTCATCCGTGCAAATCCTTGCCACATTAGTGCTCATCCATGCCACAACAGTGCTCATCCATGCCACATCAGTGCTCATCCGTACCACATTTATGACATATCAGTGCTCATCCATGCCTCATCCATGTCACATCAATGCTCACCCGTGCCTCATCCATGCCACATCTGTGCTCATTTGTGCCACATCTGTGCTCATTTGTGCCACATCAGTGCTCATCCATGCCACATCAGTGCTAATCCATGCCACATCAGGGCTCATCCATGCCACATCAGTGATTATCCATGATTCATCCGTGTGACTTAAGTGCTTATCCGTGCCACATCCATGCCACATCAGTGCTTATCCGTGCCTCATCCATGCCACATCAGTGCTCATCCGTGCCTCATCCATGCCACATTAGTGCTCACCTGTGCCACATAAGTGCTTAGCTATGCCACATCCATGCCACCACAGTGCTCATCAGTGTTAAATCCATGCCACATCGGTGCTCAACTGTGCCACATCAATGCCATTAGGCACTGTAGTGGCACTGAGTGAGCACAATGCTCATCAGTGCCACTACAGTGCCCATCAGTGCCACTACAGTGCCTCCCAAAAGTCAGGAAATTAGATGTGTAATTTATGTCCCTAGAACACCTGACGGTACTCCCTGCATGTTGGGCCTCTGTATGTGGCCATGCTATGTAAAAGTCTCACACATGTGGTATTGCCATACTCAGGAGGAGTAGCAGAATGTGTTTTGGAGTGTAGCTGCAAGTAAGCATATGCCATGTGAGAGACAAAAACCTGTTAATATGACAATTCTGTGAAAGCATAAAATAACTAAAATCTTTATTTTTCAAAAAATTGTGGGAAAAAATTGCAACTTCAAAAAACTCACCATACCTCTTACTAAATACCTTGGAGTTTCAACTTTCCAAAAAGGGGTAACTTGGGGGGGGGGGGGGGGGGTATTTGCAGTGACCTCGCTTGTCTCAAAAAATGAGATCAGTCAGTACATTAGATGTGATTAGGTGTGATCACTTTTCAATGATTAGTACCATAGCTTGTAGATTCTATAACCTCCACAAAGACCAAATAATATATGCTTATTTGGGTTATTTTTACAAAAGATATGTAGCAGTGTAAATTTTGGACAAAATGTATGAAGACAAATTACTAATTTCCAAATTTTTATAACAGAAATAAAGAACATTTAACCACTTCCCGCCCGCCCTATTACAGATTGACGGCGGGAATGTGGTTGAGTTATCCTGACCGGACGTCATATGACGGCGGCAGGATAACTCCGCTCTGGGCGCCCCCCGGGGGCGCGCAGAGCGGCGATCGGTGATGCGAGGTGTCAGTCTGACACCCTGCATCTCCGATCTCGGTAAAGAGCCTCTGACGGAGGCTCTTTACCATGTGATCAGCCGTGTCCAATCACGGCTGGTCACATAGTAAATAGGAACAGCCGTTGATCGGCTTTCCTTAGTTCGTGCCTGACAGGCACGAGTAAAGGAGCGCCGATCGGCGGCTCCCCTGACAGGGGGGGGGGTCGGCACTGGTAATCAGATCATTGATTACCAGTGCAGACCCTCGGGGGGGGGGATGCCACTAGATCCACCAGGGATGCCCACTATGACCCCAGGGATGCCCACTATGACCCCAGGGATGCCCACTATGGCCACCAGGGATGGCAATCAGGGCTCAGGGAGCCCCCCATTGCCCTCCCCATCAGTGATGCCCACCAGTGTCCTCCCTATCAGTGCTGCCCACAAGTGCCCATCACTGCCATCCTTTAGTGTCGCCCACCAGTGCCCATTATTGCCCACCAGTGCCGCCTATCAGTGCCCATTAGTGCCCATCAGTGCCGCCTGTCAGTGCCGATCAGTGCCGCCCATCAGTGCCCATCAGTGCCCACCAGTGCCGCCTATCAGTGCCCATTAGTGCCCGTCAGTGCCACCTATCAATGCCCGTCAGTGCCACCTATCAGTGTCCATCAATGCCGCCTATCAGTGCCCAGCAGTGCCGCCTATCAGTGCCCACCAATGCTGCATATCTGTGCTACCTATCAGTGCCACATATCAGTGCCTATCAGTGCCGCATATCAGTGCCGCCTATCAGTGCCACCTATCAGTGCCACCCCATCAGTGCCACCCCATCAGTGCCACCCCATCAGTGCCTCCTCATCAGTGCCTGTCAGTGCAGTCTCATCAGTGCTCATCAGTGCAGGAAAAAAATTATTTATTTACAAAATTGTATAACATAAACAAAATTTTTTTTTTTTTTTTTTAAACTTTTCGGTCTTTTTTTATTTGTTTAGCAAAAAGTAAAAATCGCAGAGGTGATCAAATACCACCAAAAGAAAGCTCTATTTGTGGGGGGAAAATGACATAAATTTGGTGAAGGTACAGTGTTGCATGACCGCGCAATTGTCATTCAAAATGCAACAGCGCTAAAAGGGGAAAATTGGCCTGGGCGGGAAGGGAGGGAAGTGCCCTGTATTAAAGTGGTTAATTAATTTTATCAAAATGTTCAGTTTTTATTCATCTGTAGCGCAAAAAAAAAAAAAAAAAACAGTGGTGATTAAATACCACCAAAAGAACATACATGTGTGAAAAAAGTACATACATTTCATATGGGTACAGTGTTGCATGACTGAGTAATTGTCATTCAAAATGTGAGAGCATTGAAAGCTGAAAATTGACCTGGTTGTAAGGGGGTATAAATGCCCAGTGGGCAAGTGGTTAATCAATCAAGGCATTAAATCATGGCATTGAAATAGATACTAGAGAAGTGGGCTACTTGTACCACAATACTGCGTGTGCTGGGGGATAGACCTCAGTGGTCTCTGCTCCTGCATGCCACTTGTATATGCGAAAAACAGTGACCTCACTTCCTGTATATACAGAAAATTAGGGACTTCACTTCCTGTAAAAACAGAAAATTGGTGACTTCACTTCCTGTGTTGAAGTTCTTCATCCTGCATCAGTGATTATATTAAATTCTAGGCGTGCACACGGGGGGTGCCGGGTGGTCCTGGGCCCACCTTAATCACCC
>NW_028118945.1:0-11294 GCF_965119305.1 Pelophylax lessonae | reverse complement strand
ACACAGCCTGGAACACCATTCCAGACTAAACGAACTAAGAAAGTTAAAAACAAAAAGGGTGCGGGTAATTCTGGTGCCCATTTAAGGGGCGATGGTAACCCCAATCAATCTAAGAATGGTCCAGTCCAGCAACAAGTTTACCAACACCCCAATAAACGTATGAACGTTAATAATGGTAACACAGGAAAGAATGGAGGGCAGGGCCCTAATGATTCCTATGCTATACCGACTAATAATAGGTTTGAACCCCTTACCCCACAAGCTGACAATTGGAACCTAGCCCCAGTGCGCCCTTTTTTATGGAGGGGCAACAGAGGCCGGGGAGGAGGGAGAGGGGGGAGACCCTGGAGGGGCCGACCACCGAACCATCCCTCCACTTATACGAACTCGTGGAACCAGGATCAACAGTGGTCTCGACCTCCACAGCGGCAAAAGCCACAGGCAGACCCGTATCAAGGGGATGCCGTGCAGGGAGGCGACTCCAAAAAAAGAAGGAGGGAGGACGAGGATTAGACGGTATATACAACTTGGCTGGGATTTCTCTGTCAAATAAAGAAGTCAACATTCTTAACGCAGGACTTAAATGCGCTGCAAAAAAACCAGTGAGCAAGTTCGACGTATATATGGATATACACAAATATATACGTAAGATTAACATGAAACGTTACTTCCTTAACCCAAGTAAGGTGAGAAACCGCAATCCACAGAAGGGCATCACAGATACTGTGGGAATTGAGAGTGGATTAAGGAATAAGTCCCTTTTTAATCCCCCTCAACCTTCAAATCAATGTGTGGAAATGTTTAAACAATTGGTCATCAAGGACTTAGAGACAATTAAACCTAAAAGGGATGTCAATCCTAAACATGTGCAAGATGGTTTGGATTCCCTAGAAAAAAGGAAAAACGTTGTCATACGCCCCGCCGATAAAGGCGGAGGCGTAGTGATTATGGATAAAGCTTATTATGATGACCAGCTATCTTCAATGTTGGCGGATACGTCTACGTATGGCTTATTAGACAGTAACCCAACAAAAAAGTTTAGGAAGGAATTAGACGAACTTGTACAATACGGCTTCTATAGAAGAATCCTTACCAAGAAAGAAAAGAGGTACCTAATGCCTAGTTACAGTCGCATACCGACCATTTATACACTTCCCAAAATCCACAAGGATGTCAACGCCCCCCCTGCAAGGCCAATAGTTAATAGTATTAACTCCGTTACATCCAGAGTAGGAGAATATTTAGACAAATTCTTCGAGGGTAGTGTGATCCACACTCGCTCCTACTTGAAAGACACAAAGGATTTTCTGCAGGCCCTAAATAATGTGGTATTGTCGGAATCGGATGAGGTATATCTTGTGACAGCGGATGTAGCGTCACTTTATACGATAATCCAACATGATGACGCATTACTGGCTCTTAATTGGGCCATGTGTCAAAGGGATGATATACCTGACCCCCAAAAGAGGTTCCTATGCCGGGTGCTTGACTATTGCTTATCCCACAATTACTTCTGGTATGGAAGCCAATTCTATATTCAGAAAAAGGGCGTTGCTATGGGCGCCAAGTTTTCCCCAAGCCTAGCGAACCTCTTTATGAGTGAGTGGGAGGACAGGTATATCTACTCCGCACAGAGGAAAGAGCTGGTCGTCTATCGGCGCTACATAGATGACCTGTTCTTTATCTGGAAGGGGTCTGAACTATCATTGAGAGATTTTACAGATCATCTCAATCAGAATACCAATAACATCAGGCTTGAATGCAATTGGAGTAAAGAAAGCGTCCATTATTTATATGTTGAAGTGGTCAATCAACATGGGCAGCTCAGCACAAGGGCGTATTTCAAGCCCACTGATCGGAATGGTTATTTGCCTACGTTCAGTGGACACCATCCGAATTGGCTGAAAAATATCCCCAAGGGACAGTTCCTTAGAATCAGGAGGAACTGTACCAAAGACTCCGATTATTACATGCAGGCCCTGATTATTAAGAACAGGTTTATGGAAAAAGGTTATGATGGTTCCAGATTGGATAAAACGATACAGGAGGTTGGCCTACTGTCCCAAGAGAGCTGTTTGCAAGATAGGAACGCCCCAGTTGACACCAAACATGAATGGGGCTTTATCACACAATTCAATGAGCAATATAAGGAGGTGGAGGGCATTTTCCATAAGCATTGGGGGGTCCTCTGTATGGATAAAGTTTTAGGTCCGGTTCTTCCACCTGAGCCATTGTTTATTTATCGGAAATCTCCCTCATTTGGGGATCAGGTGATAAAGAAAGTTTTAGATCCCCCGATGAGACCTAAATTATTCTGGGACAGGGTCGGTTTTTATTCATGCCGCAGGTGTACATGTTGTAGACAAGTAAAAGAGATACAAAGAGCTAAAACCTCTTTTGTCTCTAGCGCGAATGGCAAAACTTTTGAGATAAAGAAGTTTATCTCATGCCAATCTACGCATGTAGTTTATTGCCTGGAGTGCCCATGTGGGCTTATTTATATAGGCCGTACCAAACGGACATTGTGTAAAAGGGTCTCAGAACACCTGGCCAACATAGTGAAAGGCTTCAAATATCATAATGTTTCTCTTCATTTTAGATTGAAACATAATAGAGACCCTTCAGGCCTTAAATTTTGGGGTATAGATAAAATAGATCCAGTGTGGAGAGGAGCAAATTTGGTTAGGGATCTCTCCAAACGGGAGACTCACTGGATTTATTTAACCAACTCTTTAACACCTAATGGCTTGAACGTTGAATTAGACGTGAATTGCTTTATTAGCGACTTTTGACGTATAGCCTGTCTTTATCCCTGATTTTATTACAGAAATTTTCTTTTTCTTTTTCCTTCCTTTTATCATAAATAATATAAATTGCTGTATGATAATACCACTTTTATCCCGTGCGTTTTAATTCGTTTATGTTTTTTAAACGTGCATATCTATTCTGAGGAGATTTTAATGGTTTGGTTTTAATGTATTTTAACTGTTAAATTCTATTATGCAATTGTTTTGTTTATTTATATTCGGCTATAGGATATGTAGCCTGTTTATATTGACACTTTGTGTCCTATTTTTGTATCCATGTTGACATTTATGTAGCACATGTGGTAGATGTTACTATCATTCACACTGATTGCTATACGATTGGTGGTGCACAGCTCTATGTCAATTTTAAATATGTGGCTATAATCTGTGGATATAGTATTTATAGATTTGCAGCTAATTTTAAAAATACAGACATTGGGATGTCTGTGTATTCCTACAACGGTTTGATCTGTCCAGCCCGTTTTCTGGCTAAGTATATTAGCGAATTAAATCTTGGTATGTTATCTCCCCAAAAATATACAATGATTAATCGCTTTGTTATATATACAAAAAATCTAGCCAAATAGCCACATATACACATTGACTTATGTAGAGCATTTTATAAGCTTGTATATCCTCCCATGACCCATGACTTGTTGTCCTCAGGCAGACTGTCAGTAACGATAGTTAGCCGCTACAAGGGGTTAATGGTCCGGAGAGGAGGTTAATAAAGGGAGGCGGTGTGCAGCGTGCTCATGCCCTCCGTAGAAGCCAGTCTGTTGGCGAAACATGTCAGGGCGTGAGCACGCGGACACCCCGACATCATCTTCCATCGGCTGCATGAGACACATCTCCACACCCTGCCGGCTGTAAGCTGAAGTTTGCGATACAGAGGCACGGAGCAGCGGGAGCGGAGCTGAGCGGTGAGGTCTCGATCAGCCTATTGACAATGTGATATGAGAGTTTTATTATTGATTTCTGTGAGTGCACTGATTGAGGGATTAGGGGGGGCATTTTAACAATAAATTCTGCATTGATATACTGCCCTATGAGCCCCTTTCTCGTTTGTGTATTTACTGCCTGATATATATACTGGAGTTGGATTGCTTGATATATGGTATATGGATTGGGGAGATTCTGTGCCAAAAAATCGTGGAGTGATCAGCATCTGGTGATTCAGGAGGATATCTAACGGCTCGTATTACTATAATATCTGGTGAGTGAGCAATACCTGAGGGGGACACGTGGTGTGGTGGAAGTTTTTTTCCTATATCTTCATCCGTGGATTTCACTCTCCTATGGACTTTGTCTCATTCACTAATGTGGACTCTGGTATAGGGTTCTCCAGCGCTGCTTATGTGTTGAATTTTTCTTATGCATTGACTTTATAGAGAATATACACATGATTTTTGTTAAATCAATTTCTTTACAAAAAATTTAGTGACTGAGGTACCCTGGCAGGTTTGAGGACAGTGTTACAGTGGTGAGGAGCTCCAGGATTTCTGTCTGTTATGAAAAAACTAACGTTGATTCTCACACTTGCACATACAATGAATGTTAATAGCTCAGCATTTGTGAGAACATGCCTGCTGGAACGGGGAATAGGGTAAGTAACAGAGCCTCTTCCTGTACCATTGAGAATAAATAATGAACATTTAATCCTTAAGTCTGGTAAACACTGGCCGAAAATCGGCTGTTCAACAGAAGCTGTTCTAATAACTAGCTCCTCTTCAAGGGACATGCTGGCAAACGAGCAATCCATTGGCACTTGTTCGATAGAGAAGCAAGGGAGATTCAACACATCTCTTGTGTTGGTATGGGGATCTGTCAATTTTTCTTTGTTCAACAGCTGGCAAAACTATAAAAAACTGTTAGTGTATACCCAGCTTTATAGTGTTGGAGAACCAGTTGCAAGGGTATTTTGTGTTCCAGCTTACACTTTTTCTGGAAGTATGGTTGCATCAGTCCTGCATCTAATTCATGAAAGCCTTGTGACAGTTTTTAATACGTCTCACGTGTGTGACAGATTCAGGTAGCTGTGCGCCACTTTCACTATGGCTAAGACAAATTCAAAACAAAGAACCAACATTTCAGACATACAGAAACTGGATGTAATTAAGTTCAACTCTATGTTGACATACAAAGACTGCTTTTCCGAACTAGCCAGGCCAGAGTTAGCAGCAGGTTTGCTGTGTGTATACTGTGGCCGCTATGTGTTTATACAGTGAGATAGGGGGCATTCTCACATACACATGTGGCGTTCGTTAAGCAGAGCATATTAGGATGTCAGAGGGAAAAACATGCATGCTCATAGTCCCGGCCAGCCTTTATGCAGGAGGAAATTGGGCAAAACAGAAGAGCCCACATGCAGACCCTATGGCGTGTGTAGGGAGCTTGCACAAAGAGGCTGGATCCACTGTTCCTGCAGCTCTTGACCCCAGTACTGCACAGATGCCCCTAGAACTCCAACAGGCCACTTACATTTCGAGTGTAAGTGTGGGTGCCCAAGACTCTGGCTTCTGCAGCTGTCATCTAAGTTGCTCAGAGCATAGCAGCAGAGCAGGGCATGTGTATTTGGGGAGGCTGAGAGCTGTGTGATACTACATGATTGAGGAAAGGGGCTTGCTCACTATGGTAGCCTTGTTGTGCTGGCCACTTAACATCTACAGGCTGGCATAGAAGCTTGGAAGGGCTTTTCCTACTCTCCACTAGTTTTTAAAAAGACTGTCACGTCTTTGTAAAAAAACATGAATATATTTCCAACAAGTACATGAATCTGTTGCAGGCACTGATATTTTTTGTGAAAATGTGAGACACACTTCTAAAGAATGTCTGAGCCAGCCTTTAGTCCAAGGACTATGTCCAACAGAAAAATAAATAAATACATTCAGACAACTTCAGAAAAGACATAAGCCTATCATACCTAACCCTTGTCTTCAGAAAAAGCAAACCTGGACAGGAGCACGTTCAGAGAAAAGATCAACCAGTCAACACTCAGAGGCTTAAGTTGAAAACTCCTAACCATTGACTTCAAAAAAGTGTGTCATGATAATAGGTCTGAGATCCCCCTGAGAGTGGCAAATGTGGTGTCATTCTGAGAATTCAGAATTATGCGACATTCTAACCTTGTTTAACTCATTAAAACAAAAAATCTTGTGTGTAGGAAATCTACAGATCATTACTACAGGCCAAGCAGTTTAAAATGAGTAAACGAGTCTCAGAGGATCTGTAAACTTCAAAGGACTTCTATCAACTCTCATAAATTGCCAATAATTCTAGCAGTAACATTACTTGGCAGGCCATTGATAACCAGAGTCCTTCTAATGAGGCCTATCATATATCATTACAGCATTACCATCCACCATGTTTACATCTGCCTAGTTTATAAAACCTAGCTAGGTATTTCTTAAGCAGCAGGTGAATAAATATTTTTGGCCTAGAACATGCAAAGCCTTGAGGATTTCTAAATTAAGACATTGTAAAGTTACCATGCCATATTTAGTGGTCCTATTTCCATTAGCAGAGCATGCTTATAGCAGGTAAAAGTTTACATTTACTTGCAAAATTATTTATATCTTGGCATTTCTCATTGCAGAGCCAAATTTAAACATTTCATAAATCCTGATATGCTAAAACGACACCAGAAATACAAATATATTTAAAATTTAGAGAACCCTAAAAAATTAGCAATTAAACATGAGTAGGTTATATGATACAGAAGGATCGTTGGTCACATTCCATCTTTTTGTGTAGGATAATTCCAAGTTTAGCCTTATTCAACTATTGAGAGCATAAGACAATAATATATGAGCTACCAGGTTGTGGTATGTGATGAACTATAAATCTGACACTGTGGCAGGGTCTGCATGAAATATCATAAAACATTTCAGCACTTCTACCTCCCACCCCTAAAGGATCGAAGGTCCACAGGGAGGTTTTTCAAGGATATGCGCTGGGCAGCCCCAGTTGAAGATGACCCAAGATTACCAGCAGTAGATAGTGGTAACTTGTATATTGACAAGGATTGCAGATAATAGGACCTCAGTTTTGCACAAACTGTGAAAATGTAGAAAGCTGACTCTCTTTATGGAAGGTTTACTGAGTGTTCCACAGTTAGGATGCCAGGCAAAAGGGCATGAGGGTGGACAAAAAGATCAGCTGTGACCAAGATCCAGAGCTGCTGGAGGACACTAAAAAGTCACATCCATACTAGGAAAGGAGACAGTAAGGGCTGATCTAAAATGCAGATTATTGTCTGCTAGGAAGTTATCAATGGTAATCATTCAGAAATTCCCTGACAGTCAAGAGGTCCCCTGGAAGAGGGTTAGGGCTTATAATAATCAACCAATGCAAGGGGTGCAATCATCCATGAAGGAAATGGACTCCTCTGCAGGAAGTGAGATTTCAAATGAGATAAAATATGGACTACTAGGTTGTGGTATGTGGTGAAATTAAAATCTGACTGCATTTATAAAATTGACATTGCGGCAGGATCTGCTGAAATATCATAAAACAGTTTAGGCACTCCTACCCCCCACCCTAAACCCTTGTAATGGGGCTCAGGGGAGATCTTAGTTGCACCCTTTAGAAGATTCCCCAAAAAACTGTTGCAACTACACCCTGATAACTCTCCTTTGCCACTAAAAAAATCAGCCAAGAATCAGCCAAGAATAATTTTTCTTGGGGGACAAGGACTCCGATACCTTGGATCAAATTTATGCTTCAATAAACTGAACTCTTCCAGAACCCAAAATACTTAGGTCTACAGGGAGGTTTTTCAAGGATATGTGCTGGGCAGCCCCATTTGAAGATGACCCACGATTACTAGCAGTAGATAGTGTTCATTTGCATCTTGACAAGGATTGCAGATGATAGGACTTCGACTTTGCACTGAGAAACTATGAAATTGTAGGAAGCTGACTCTCTTTATGGAAGGTCTCCTGAGCGTTTCACAATTAGGATGCCAGGAAAAGGCACTGGGGTGGGCATAAGGGCCGGCTGTGACCAGGGTCCAAAACTTCTGGAGGACACTAAAAAAGTCAGGTCCTTACTTGGAAAGGAAGCAGTAGGGGCTGATCCTTGTCAACTATGTAGGTCAAGAGGTCCCTTGGGAGAGGGTTAGGGTTTCAAGTAAGATACCATTCCCAAGGCAAGTCTCTCACCAGTTTATAAATCAGAGATCCCAGGGTGTGGGGAACCCAACAAATCTGAGAAAATACACAATGATGTGTAGTAGTACAGAGTGTTGTAGAAGAATAGTTGAAAGAGATGTCTGATTCAAGGGTCTAGAGCAGAGATCCTCAAACTACGGCCCTCCAGCTGTTGCGGAACTACACATCCCATGAGGCATTGTAAAACTCTGACAATCACAGACATGACTAGGCATGATGGGAATTGTAGTTCCTGAAAAACTGGAGGACCATAGTTTGAATACCCCTGGTCAAGAGTGTAAGCTACAGGGGGAAGCTTGAGCATAAAACTGCAAGGAGGTAAATTAACAAGGGACTCAATAGGATTAACAAATGGTTCACACTTGCAAAACTGGGAGCACATCTTCATGCAGAAAGCTAAGCAGATGGAGACAGAGAACTGCTGTGCCCAAGATCTTTGGTTTGAGTGGGAGTTAGACTTTGGTCACCTACAAGGTATTATTGCAGTAGTAGATGAATGTTAGGGTTCCTCTGCCCCATCCACAGATTTCCTGCGTAGAGGCAAACGCAAACTTCAACCACCTGTAGCACTGGGAATGACATTGTCAAGGGCAATTCCTAAAAGATGCATTCCCTTTAGGGGATGTGAATCAGATATTCCTTAGACATATTCTTGATGTACCAAGCATGTAGCCAATGTGTCTTATGCATATGAACAGATATCATCTCCATCCACAAAAGCTTAGATGCTTGTAAGAAGACATCTGAGCAGGACACTGGACATTTGTTCTAAAAGCTCCAGGGTTTGTCCTTGTGATGGAGGGATCCATAGTGACATGTTTCACAAATTAAGGTCTCCACCAACAAAGGACAGATATTCATTCCAGTTAATTGAAACAGAGCCCATAGTAGAGAGTAGGGATAGACTGATTATGCACTTTTCCCGATATATCGGAATCAGCCCCGGAGGTTACCAATATTTCGGAGTTAGAGGCATCACCCCAGTACCTGCGTCCATAGCTGACGGTCGGCTTTCTTGTAATGACAACTGATGTGACTAAGAAGCCGCTTGGCTGTCATTACAAGGAGCGGGAGGGGACTGGGAGACCCGGGCAACCAGCCTGCACAGCCCCCGAAGACCTGATCAAAGCCACATTCGGCTCTGATCGGGTCTCCATGCAAAAACCCGGAAGTGATGTCATGAGTGACATCACTTCTGGGTACTGTCTGGCGCCAGATTAAAAAAAAATGACAGCATTTAATACAGCCAAACTTGGCGTTTTGAATGCTTTTAAGTGCAGAGGAGGGGTTTGGGATCTTTTAGACCCCCAGATCCCTCCACAAAAGTACCTGTCAAAAAATAAAAAATAAAAATTATTTTTAAATGTACAAAAATATCTGCCAATATCAGCTGATACCAATATGCATTGGCCAAAATATTGGTATCGGTAACGAAAAACCGATATTGGTCGATCACTAGTAGAGAGTTCAACTGTCTGTAAGTGAAATCCTTCACGGTAAGAACACCGTCAGACCACTTAGCAGTAAATTCCCTTTCAAAGGAAAAATGCTCCTTCACATTGTTAGGAGAAGCCCATGTTTTCAGTTCTTGAAGAGGAAAGTTGAAAATATTGAATCTATTGGGAAGGTCTTTTTGGTAACATGGGTCAGGTACACTTAGAGATGGAGGACCAGTAGGATCAGAATTATACTCTGCTGTGAAAGGTGTCTAAGCGCACTTAGAGCTTATGCAGACGGATTGCTTCAATACCCCAGTGCACAAACCAGAAAAAAAAGAAAACAAGTTGACATAATTGGCCTTATAAACACAGGAGAGGACTCAGTAGTGGCTCTCTCCTCTCTCTCTTTCTCTCTCTCCTCACTGGACAAGGAGGTGGCAGTGGGAGCCATTGGATCCTGCTGCTGTCAATCACATATGTCAAGATTAGTGCACTAGAGACCAAGAGAATCAAGTCTCTCACTTTAGCAGCAGCTGAAAGAAACTTTGCACCCCAGCAGAGGAAAATATCAGTTATAGAGTCAGCACTAACTATAAATGTCTTTCACACACCAGTCTACAAAATGTCCTTCCATGGATTTTCGACATCTTATTATCCTATCGAAAGCATGGAATCCACACCATCTTCACTGATCCTGGTACTCCACTCAACAAGATGATTAATCTTGAAAAGAAAGAGGCACTTTCACATTGACTCACTGTAGCGCAGGTGTAGCGCAGGGTACTCACAGTTTTCATGTGCAGTTTTTCATAAACTTACATTGTGTCCTACGTTTTTGATGCATTTTCTGAAAGCACACTAAAAATGAGGGACATAATAGAAGTCTATGGGAAACCACAGGAAACGCACATGAAAACTGCGAGTACCCTGCAATACACCTGCACTGCGGCCAAAATGCAGCAGATGTGCAAGCGGAATACAATATAAAAAGAAAAAAATGTGCAAGCGGAATACAACATACAAAAAGAAGTGCAGTTACCATTATCAATAATACAGTAATTAAAACCCACATATCTTTTCTTATATATACCCACATAAACCCACATATATTTATATTACATAAAAAAAGCACCATGCAAAGGTAATTTACATGTACAA
Source organism: Pelophylax lessonae (assembly GCF_965119305.1). Classification (NCBI taxonomy): domain Eukaryota; kingdom Metazoa; phylum Chordata; class Amphibia; order Anura; family Ranidae; genus Pelophylax; species Pelophylax lessonae. Next base: position 719 of record NW_028118945.1, on the reverse strand, counting down.
TTTCTGTACCTCACGGAGTTCAGAGGAGCTCATATGAAGCAACTAAAGAGCCTCCTCCCTGTTATTTCTCCTTCCCTCACACACACTACATCATCTCCCTCGGGGAAATGCGTGCCAGCCAGTGTCTCCTGAGCCCCACAGCTCACACATCCCAGCAAGCTCTTCGTACCCCCGAACTGCCCATAGCAACCGATGACATCATCAGTCGGCAAGACACGGTCGGGAGGCCCGCATATTTTCAGAGTGCCTGTTGCAGGGGGAAGTGAGCTTTAGACAGTGGACTGGCACCGCTGTAACAATGAAGTGGCCAGCAGTGTTATATCAGATAGCTGCCTAAGTTGGGATCATTTTGCCACAGCACACCTAGGGACTCTTCATGACACACCAGGGTGCTGCGGCACACTGGTAAAGAAACCCTGCTCCATGGATATGCCTCCCCAGACCATCACTGACCCATCACCAAACTGGTCATACTGAACGATGTTACAGGCAACATGATGCTCTTAACGGCTGCTCTCATCTGTGAAAAGCACAGGGCTCCAGTGGCAGACCTACCAATTCTGGTGTTCAATGGCAAATGCCATTCAAGCTCCATGGTTCTGGACAGTGAGCACAGGGCCCATTAGAGGAGGTCGGGCCCTCAGGCCACCCCTCATGAAGTCGGTTTCTGATTGTTTGGATAGAGACATTCACACCAGTGGCCTGCTGGAGGTCATTTT
>NW_028118946.1:0-11370 GCF_965119305.1 Pelophylax lessonae | reverse complement strand
TTGAGTCCACTATTAACACTTGTTGTTGCCGATGGGACAATATTCTCCCGATTTTTACCTGGGTTTATATTCAAGAAATACTTCTTCATATTCAATTTTCTTGTGTATTTTTGAATATCCATGTAGACATCAAATTTGTTTAGCGACTTTTTAATACCGCATTTGAGTCCCGCATTTAATACGTTGATTTCTTTTTGGTTCAGCTCTATTTCAGCCAAATTATAAATCCCTTTTAATCCTGTCCCAGCCTTCTTTTTTTGGATTTTTCGTCCAGCTCGGCAGCCCCTACTTGTTGATTGTTTGTTGGCATATACTGGTTTGTTGTTTGTGGGCCGTAGTCCCTCATGTCTCTGGGTGCTTCCCTGTTCCAGGGTCGACCCCTTCATGGTCTCCCTCCTTGTCCCCTCCCCCTCCCCCTCCCACCTCTCCATAAAAAAGGACGGAAACCATTCCCTTGTTGTTCGTTTTGCCTCCAGAGGGGTTCAAATCTATTCATAGTTGGTACCCTCTGTGGGGTATGATGCTGGAATCCCTCTTTTCCATTTCTGGTGCCCTCCTTGTTTATCTGCTGTGATGTAGGGCCACCTGGCCTGATGGTGTTCACAGTGTTCGCTGGTTTGGGCTTCTTCCATGCGTTTTTGGCCTGCTGCCAATTATTTTTCCTGGGGGTACTTACTTTGGCCATTTCTTTCATCTGACCTGCACTAGTTGATGGTCCCTCATCATCCATAGTCCATCTGACTTCAGTATCATTCACCCCTTCCTGCATTGGAATTTGCCATAAATATATCTGCTTGTTCCTGAAATCGTTAATATCCCTCTGATATTTCTTAACTTTCTTCTTCTGGGTATCATTGTCCAATTTCTCCAATCGTTTTTTAATATCTGTATTGAATTTTGTCACTAATGGTGTGTCTTTATGTGCCTCTAATTTCTTCTGTAAATCTGCAATTTTTGCCTCCAGATACAACATTTTCTTACGTTTTCTCTTCAGTACTAACTCTTGGAAAGTTTTGGACCCTCCCAGACCACCAAAGATGTTCTGGGACTTGTCTGGATTTCACGCATGCAGAAGGTGTAAGGCTTGCAGACAAGTGAATACACACTTTCGGGGTCTAACGGAGTTCACTTCAGGAACAAATGGGAAGACCTTTGAAATAAAGGAGTGTATCACGTGTATCACGACCCACGTGGTATACGGAATGGAGTGCCCTTGCGGTATGTTGTATATAGGAAGAAGAAAGAGAAAATTGGGCATCAGGATTTCTGAGCACATTTATAAAATAACAACAGGCTTCAAGGAACATAGTGTCCCACTACATTTCAGGGAAAAGCATGATAAAGACCCCTCAGCACTGAAATTTTGGGGTATAGAAAAGATGCCAAGCAACTGGAGAGGGTGCAATAGAGTAAGAGAACTGTCCAAAAAGGAAACTGAATGGATTTACAAGACAAACTCCTTGGCGCCCAACGGGTTAAATATAGAACCTGACCTGAACTGTTTTTCAAGCAACTATTAAGTATATTTTTTAGACAGGACATTTTATGGATTCCATTTTATGTATAGATTTTTATATATAAAATTTTATATATACTTTTATCCTTCTCCAATTTTACTCTGAATTTACGATTATGCCTCGACCATTGATTCCTTATGGCAACACGCCTTTTATTTATATATAATTTAACCTTTAGTACCATTGGTTATGGACTAAGATATTTTAGAGCGAATTTTATATATTATATCTGCGATTTGGCCTCTATGAACAACATTTTCTTGTAATCTCAACATATGAATTGTACCTACTATTTATGAAGTTAATGTATTTATTTATTATGTATCTACTATTTATGAAATGATTTATTTAAGATTTGACATTTACTGGTTTTAAAACATATCAGAAATTACATGACATGTGCTAATTATGTAATAAGTATGACATCTTGAGGACAGTGGTCATACATGATGGTTTCACCATTAGAATGCACTTTACGTTTTACCTATGGCCAAATCACCCTGAACATGCCTGATCTCAGAAGCTAAGCAGGGTCGGGCCTGGTAAGTACCTGTATGGGAGACCACCTGGGAATACCAGGTGCTGTAGGTTTATTTTTGTGTCAAATTTTGGTTATATCGATTTTAGCATAACCGTTTTAAATATTAGTAGTACTTAAGATGTATGCATCCGGATAGGGCAAGATGGCATGTAGAATTAGGGGTAGAAAGAACTCCATGACCAATTTTTACAAATCGATAGGTTTGGAAATTTTGAACATACATGCTCAGATCGGGCATAGATGGCCAATCTGAAAAAAACTGGGGTTCTGTGTGATTCAAACCCGGGGAATACCCATTCAGATACTGGTTGCGGTAATAAGAGAGTTAATAGCGGTATTAAACTTTGTTTTGTATCGATTAATCTTGTTTTTCCAGTATTTAGAAAATGATTCTATGGTATGTCCATATTGAATTTCCTTCAGGCCAGGTAATGGCAATGAAGAGGTGTTTGAACCCATCAGTGGTGTAAACCAATCATGATGGGAGGGAGGTCCTCCGGCTGCATACATTAATCTTGATTGCAGCAGCGCACGTTAGTCCTCTGTTGAAGTCTACCAGACGAAACCGGTCAGGATGCACGTACGCTGCTGCTGAGGAGACGAAGGGAGGATACCGCTGTTGTTCTGGATCTCGCCTGTTAGCCGCAGGAGCGCTGTAATCCACAGCAGGGACTAGCTCGCGGTCGGCGAGCGGCGGTACCTTTCAAAGCCTCTGTGTCTATGATATGCGTGCAAAGGGTGATTGAAATGTAAGCATATACGCTGAAGGGGAGGGAAGTTTTATTTATTTAATTAATAAAGTCAAAACAGTATTACACTACTCTCTTGCTTCATGTCGTTTGCTTACAAATTGCACTGAGGAGATATACAGCCTGATAGTGACCCCTGGTGGACGGATAGGATCTGGACGTGCTCAAGAGACGACAGACCGACCAGAAGCAAGGGCTCATGCAGCTTATGCATAAAGGCGATATTTCAAGGGCAATTTGGTGAGTGGCCACTTCATAGGGGTGCACAGTCGGTGTGGTGAAGGATTAGTGATACTGTGTGTACAATCACTGGTGCTGAACATCAGAGGAGAAATCTTTTTGCTGGCTGTGACTGCTCATCCTGTGGAGTTGGGACTAGTTTGCAATTGCAGGCTCTGAAGCACTGCAGGAACTGACTAATATACTTGCACACATACATTGTGTGTGCTGAAGCGCCGCTGAATGTATGATATAACGAACTGAGACGCACAGATTGGGCTATTATTATACATTTGATTTTGCAAGTTTTACGTTTACAGTGGCAGCTAGTGCATTAAAAGGATGCACAGAGTGACATGTTTTACATGATTTTATCTACATGATTTTATTTACTATTTATTCATGATTTGAGTAGATATATTTATTTCTTTATACCTTACACTGATTTATATATATATTTTAGCGCCGGGCGGGTGGTTGACGTTTTTTAGCATCAGTTACCTTTTACAATATGGGTATTCCTAGACATGAGTTGAGTCTACATGTCTATTCCCCATGCAGTGGGCCTTAATGTTCTCCAATATTTTTTGGCAAAACAATTTACTGTTGATTGCACTAGGTTCAGCTTAGAGCATGATTACTTCTGTTTTTTAGATCAGTATTAATTACAAGTTCATGGCACTGCCATGGGAGCTAATTATGCCCCAATCTATGCAAACTTAACAATGGACCTCTGGGAGGAGCTTTTCATTTGGCACAACAACCCCTATGGAAAACACATTATGTATTACAGAAGAATTATAGATGATTTAATCATTGTCTGGGATGTGAATGAGAGCACCCTAATTCACCCTTTGAAATATTGAAATGAGAACACATTTGAGTTAACATTTAGATATGTTGTTAATGCTTTGACCTGGAGGTAAACAATACTGGAGGGTCTATCATAACTAGGAACCATTTTAAAATCAACGGGTGGTAATCCATATTTACATTTTGATAGTTTTTACCACCTGTTATGGTAGAACAACATATCTACCAAAAATTGCAGTAAAACCGAGGACTATACATGTCAGAGTACTCTTGTGTTAGATACATTCACTTAGAAGGGTTACCCATGGGGCACAATAATGGGGGTCTTACAACAAATATTTAATTCCCCAACTGGATAGAACTAGAAAGATGGACTATAAAAACAGCGTACATTATAAAACTAAATTCAACCATATTTATTGAGCTATTATACACATTAGAAGAAAGAATGGGCACATTTTATTCATTGACCCCAAATTTGGTTCTGTGCTACTGAAAGTCCCTGATAATAAATGGTGGCACAAAGAAAGTTAGTGACATATGATCATAAACCACATTCTCAGTTCCTCTTTGACAACACATTAGGGGTGTTTAAATATAAGCAGCCCAAATGTCTGACTTGTCAATTCATCACGCACAGACAGGCCAGGTTTCATGATTTCGCATGGTTACCCCATTATTCAATTCATTATATGCTCTAGTGAATATATGATTTACTGTCTTTTTTGTCCGTGCAACTTTATATACTGTGTGTGTGTGTGTATATATATATATATATATAATATATATATATATATATATATATTTATATAGGTTGCACAAAAAGAACACTACATAAGAGAATTGGTAAATATCATAATCATAGGCTTATAGAGAGTGGATAGGTTAAACATTGATATTTTTTATGTTAAATGTTTTTTTATTAAAGGTTTTCTCAATACAAAAAAAAAGTTATGAACAGTAAACAATATCCACGAGATGGATTACTTATCAAATAAAGATGGTTATGAGCTATAACTACTCAAGTACAGAGCAAAAGACATATAACAGCAGTCCCCACTTTGGTAAAATGTTAATCTTTCTAAAACCACTGTCTTCAACACACAACTAGGACATATAGCCACAAATTGCAACTTGTTTTTCAATCAATTGTAGTATACCTTTATAGTTTACAAAGAAACTGTAGAACATAAAGATTGCTATGTATCTTTCTATTTTCTTTTCATCCCTTCCCCCTTCTTGTTAGTAACAATGTAATTTGATGGAGTTTGGAGTGCTTCCTCTGCATTGGAAGGTGCTAATTCCTTCAACCGCGTACAGAAGGACACCCCATCCTCCACACTCGTGGAGATATGTAGTCCGAATTACAGAGGCAAAAGAAAAAATAAAGAAAAACAAAACAAAAGAAGAAAAGTAGAGAAAGAAGAGAAAAAAGGGAAAAAAAAGGGTCCGCATCCACCATAGAAACCCTAATCAGGTATGTTCCGGGGGTCATGGGCCAAGTTTCTAATCCAAGGGCCCCATACCTTTTTAAACACCTGTATTTTGTCCTGTAAGGTGGCCGTTAACCGTTCATTTATCATATTCCTGGAAAGTTTGTGCTCAAGCTGTTCAAATGGTATGATAGCTGACTTCCAATTTCTGGCTATAGTAATTTTAGCGGAAACAAATATAAAAGTGTTGATTATTCTAGGCTTCCTCTACCTTAAATCCCAGTAATGCGTGTTTTGGGGACACGCATTACTTTGGGACATTGCCACCATACAGTGGTGATCGAACGTTTGGGCAAACCAGGTAAAAATTTGTATTAACCACTTCAATACAGGGCAATTTCACCACCCTTCCTGCCCAGGCCAACTTTTACCTTTTAGCGCTGTTGCATTTTGAATGACAATTGTGCGGTCATGCAACACTATACCTAAACTAAATTTATGTAATTTTCCCCCCACAAATAGAGCTTTCTTTTGGTGGTATTTGATCACTGCAACATATACAATTTTGTAAATAAATAAGTTTTTTCCTGCACTGATGAGCACCGATGAGACTGCACTGACAGACACTGATGAGGAGGCACTGATGGGGTGGCACTGATGGGGTGGCACTGATGGGTGGCACTGAAATGTGGCACTGATAAGCGGCACTGATAGGCGGCACTGATAGGCGGCACTGATAAGCACTGATATGTGGCACTGATAGGTAGCACTGATATGCAGCATTGGTGGGCACTGATAGGCAGCACTGCTAGGCACTGATAGGCGGCATTGATGGGCACTGATAGGTGGCACTGATGGGCACTGATAGGCGGCACTGATGGGCACTAATGGGCACTGATAGGCAGCACTGGTGGGCACTGATGGGCACTGATAGACAGCACTGATTGGCACTGATGGACGGCACTGATGGGCACTAATGGGCACTCATAGACGGCACTGGTGGGCAATAATGGTCACTGGTGGGTGGCACTGATGGCAATGATGGGCACTGGTGGGCAGCACTGATGGGGAGGGCACTGGCGGGCAGCACTGATGGAGAGGGCAATGGGGGGCTCCCTGAGCCCTGATTGCCAACCCTGGTGGCCATAGTGGGCATCCCTGGGGTCATGGGTGGGCATCCCTGGGGTCATGGGTGGGCATCCCTGGTGGTTCTAGTGGCACCCCCCCCCCCGAAGGTCTGCACTGGTAATAAATGATCTGATTACCAGTGCCTTCCCCCCCCAGTCAGGAGAGCCGCAGATCGGCGCTCCTTTACTCGTGGCTGTCAGGCACGTACTGAATAAAGCCTATCAACGGCTCTTCCTGTTTACTATGTGACCAGCCAAGATCGGAGATGCGGGGAGTCAGACTGACACGCCGCATCACCGATCGACGCTCTGCGTGCCCCCGGGGGGACGTGCAGAGCGCATTATCCTGCCGCCGTCATATGACGTCCGGTCAGGATAATGAAACCACTTTCCCGACGTCAAATGCCTATAGGGCAGGCGGGAAGTGGTTAATGTGCATAAAGAAGCCAAGGAAAGATGGAAAAATCTCCACAAGGCATCAAATTACAGACTAGACATTCTTATAATATGTCAACAAAAGTTAGATTTTATTTCCATCATTTACACTTTCAAAATAACAGAAAACAAAAAATGGCGTCTGCAAAAGTTTGGGCACCCTGCAGAGTTAATATCTTGTACTGCCCCCTTTGGCAAGTATCACAGCTTGTAAACGCTTTTTGTAGCCAGCCAAGAGTCTTTCAATTCTTGTTTGAGGTATCTTTGCCCATTCTTCCTTACAAAAGTCTTCCAGTTCTTTGAGATTTCTGGGCTGTCTGTCACGCACTGCTCTTTTAAGGTCTATCCATAGATTTTCAATTATGTTGAGGTCAGGAGATTGTGAAGGCCATGGCAAAACCTTCAGTTTACGCCTCTTGATGTAATCCCCCATGGATTTCGAGGTGTGTTTAGGATCATTATCCATTTGTAGAAGCCATCCTCGATTTAACTTCAGCTTTTTCACAGATGGCATCAAGTTACCATCCAAAATTTGCTGAAATGTTATTGAATCCATTTTTCCTTCTACTCGTGAGATGTTCCCTGTGCCACTGGCTGCAATACAACCCCAATGCATGATTGATCCACCCCCATGCTTAACAGTTGGACAGAGGTTCTTTTCATTAAATTCTGTGCCCCTTCTCCAAACGTACCTTTGCTCATTCTGGCCAAAAAGTTCAATTTTAACCTCATCGGTCCACAGAACTTGTTTCCAAAATGCATCAGGTTTGTCTATATGTTCATTTGCAAAGTTCAAACGCTGATTTTTGTGGTGAGGACGTAGAAGAGGTTTTCTTCTGATGACTCTTCCATGAAGACCATATTTGTACAAGTATCTCTTTATAGTGGAATAGTGTACCACAACTCCAGTGTCTGCCAGATCTTTCTGGAGGGATCGTGCAGTCAAACGTGGGTTTTGAATTGTTTTTCTCACAATCCTGCGAACTGTTCTGTCTGATATCTTTCTTGGTCTTCCAGATCTTGCTTTAACTTCCACTGTTCCTGATGACTGCCATTTCCTAATTACATTCCAAACAGAGGATATTGACATCTGAAAACGCTTTGCTATCTTCTTATAGCCTTCTCCAGCTTTGTGAGCGTCAACTATTTTCAGTTTCAGAGAGATAAAACGGTATCGCACACCCTACGGACTCTTGTTGGGCCCCAAAGAGAACGTGATTGGTGGGTGTGAACCAAAAATGTGGGATTTTCAAGGTGAAGCTTGCTACGGTATGAAAATAGATAAATAATAATGAAACAAAGTAAAATAACAAGATTTTATTACAGTGTTGGTAAAAACAATCACAAACAGTGATATTGATTCAGTGCATAAAGATACATAGTATACAAGGAACCGTAGTTGTGTGGTTAGGGCCACTTATGTCCGACATGTTTCGCCAGCAGGCTTCCTCTGGGACATTGTAAGCTGGTGATTTCAACTCAGGTTCTAAATATAGATAATATACAGTAAGTTTGAATATACAGTAAAACCTTGGATTGCGAGCATAATTCGTTCCGGAAACATGCTTGTAATCCAAAGCACTCTTATATCAAAGCAAATTTCCCCATAAGAAATAATGGAAACTCAGATGATTCGTTCCACAACCATTTATTCATAAGTCCTTCGGTTTATAGTCAATATAAAAAGATTATAGCATTGCGATAGGTTGTGTAACCATAAAATGTCCATCCACAAATGGCGCTTCCACAAGGGGATTAGAAGCAAAATCCAGCAGGAGCTACAGAGTATCAGAGAAAAGAGGCGCCTCTAAGTGTAGCAATATGGTTCCATTTAATGAATGTTCAACATTTAGCAACTCACATGGCTGATGAATAAAACAGGCACATCTAAGTATGCAGGCATCCGGGGTAAAGCTGTCCACATAGACTATCTTCTGCACCGCCGGCTGCCAGTCTGTAATCCTGACCGGGAAGACCACCCTGGAGTAAAGCGATCTGAAAGCGAGGGGCAGCATGGAAGGGATGACGTAGATGGCGGTGCGGAGGTTGGTCTATGTGGACAGCTTTAGCCTGGATGCCTGCATCCTTAGATGTGCCTGTTCCAATCATCAACCATGTGAGTTGCTAAATGTTGTACCTTCATTAAATGTAACCATATTGCTACACTTAGAGGTGCCTCTCTTCTCTTTTATACTCAGCTGTGACTTGAGGCTACTTGTATATCAAGACATCGCTTGTATATCAAGTCAAAATTTATTTGAAAATTTTGCTTGTCTTGCAAAGCGCTCTTAAACCAAGTTACTCTCAAACCAAGGTTTTACTGTAGTCATAATCACATTTAACCACTCTTGATGTGTCTAAGATTTAAGGCTCACCAATGGTTGTATCTATAGCATTGCACATGTATCCATATACCAAGGATCTCTGCGGTGTGTCCAATGGTGGGTAAGCTACCCTGAACTAGAAGTCCAGCCAGATCTGACCTCACCGTATTGACAGGAACCGGACCGGGCTCTGTCGAGTCACAGCATATCTGAGAGAATCAATACTTGGTAAGAAAGAGAACTAATCACCAAAAATCCCAAACTCCATTAGAGAAGAAGGGGGGTTTTGTGTAAGTAGATATCTCAAAGTCTCCAGAAGCAAGGGCAAAAGGGTGAGTGAAAAATGGAGGATAATGGTAACCATAGATAAATACAGTAAGAGGTCCCACACACAGAGAGTATACGGTTAGGAGAGTAAAAAGCTGATACCAGGTAGAAATAAGCAAAATGAATGCCCACATGATGTGAATAAGAACAGATAGTAAAGGAAAGCCACATATGGAGCAGAAGATTATCACCTATAAAGTGTGACAAAATGCCTTGAAATAAGTGAGGGAGAAACCCCTATTAAACGTCGCTTTAAGACTGCAGAGTGAGCATATATTGTGAAGTATCGGACAAACCCGATCAATAGTCAGAAATAGTGGAAAAAGAGAATCAAGCAAGTGAGATATGTGCCGATACAGAAAGAGTAGAGCAGAAATCCCATAGAGTGCCATGCAGTCAGGAGATCCAATATGGTGGAACGCTTACCTTGGGTGCTGAGATCGAGTGGTAACAAACAGCCGCGCCACTGTAGTCGTGGCCTGTTTGTACCATGCTGTGCTCGGCGTTATATGCGCGGTCCCACCGGAAGTGATGAGGTACCTCGTGACCTCCAACTGGTCACTTCCGGTGCGGGCGCCATCTTGCGGTCCTGGCCAAGCCTGCACCGTAAGAGAGACGGTAGCAGGCGAGTCGGAGCACTACACATCCGCCATGAAAAGAAAGGGGCGGACTCTGGGAATAATGTGGGAGGAGAAGGTGGATAAAGTCTCACAATACCACCCCCGGCTTGGCGCCCGAATCCCTGTCAAAAAAGTAAGAGCAAGGAAAGTACTGGCCCATTGGATTTGACTGCAACCAGATCCCATAGGAACATATGGATTTCCATCTAAGGCAAATACAAGAGAGATATAAATAAGCAAAAAATACATTACAATAACATAAGCTAGAATTACATTTTTATTTAAAGCAAGTGACAGCCAAATGTCAATAGATTTATGAAACAAAAATCAGCATGATAAATAGGAAGACATATATATAATGTCCTATCCTAGATCAAAATATAAGGCAGGATGGTATGACACTGTGTAGTTGACTCAGTGTCTAAATTATCACTAGATTATGTCTAGTGTCCCCCAATTGTAAAATCATGGGTGAATATATGGTATAGAAAAACCAAGATGTCTAAAAATGAATAACAGAACCATGCATCAGGAAAGGGGGGGAGGAGGGGGGGGGAGAGAAGGGGGAAAGGAGGGATGATTTAATCACCAATAATTGTATAATTGTGGGCTATTCCAGGAATGGTTTGAATGATAGGGCTGTGTTTAGCCCTGGTGGTCTGGTGGCCTGTAATTTGTATATCCATTTAACCTCTGCTTTGAGGATGGCATTATCATAGTTACCACCTTGCAGATTTTTCAGTTTCAGTTTTCTAGACAACTGCTTAGAAGATCCCAAGGTGCTGATTGTTGGGGCGAGGTCAGATGAGTCTGGGCATTTAAAACCTTTGAGATTGACATCACCTGGTCTTCCCAGACGATGATTGAGAACAATCCATGGCACTGGCAGGTCTCAGCCTTGCAAAGGGGGCAGTGCATGCTATAAATTCTGCAGGGTGCCCAAACTTTTGCAGATGCCATTTTTTTGTTTTCTGTAATTTTGAAAGTGTCAATGATGGAAATTAAATCTAACTTTTGTTGACATATTACAAGAATATCTAATCTGTAATTTGATGCCTTTTGGAGATTTTTCCATCTTTCCTTGGCTTCTTTATGCACATTAATACAAATTTTTACCTGGGGTGCCCAAACTTTCGATCACCACTGTATGTGGTACATTGTCCTATCCTGACTACAGCCCCTGAAGCAATTTGACAAAACTCTTGGGACATATGTAACCAATCTGGCCGGCACCAAATACCATCTCAGCAGTACTTTGTAGTTTG
>NW_028118947.1:0-11441 GCF_965119305.1 Pelophylax lessonae | reverse complement strand
GATCTTCTAGCGGACGCAGCAGAAACGCTGAACGCCCCGTGGGGGCAGTATCAGCTACGGCATGCCTTCCATCCTCTCAAGTTACTGCGGGAACTTCTTCGCAGGATAGAGGTGGAGGGAATTCCAGTTATTCTGGAAATTCCGGACTGACCTCGTCGAGCCTGGTACGCCGACTTGGTGAGGCTAGTCGCGGACGCTCCTTGGAGACTTCCTCTCAGGGAGGATTTGCGGTCTCAGGGACCGATCTTCCATCTTGCTTTACAATCGCTGGCTTAATGGCCTGGCCATTGAGACCCAGGTACTGAAGGACAAGGGAGTGTCCGCTTCAGTTATTCCTACCTCTAGTTAAAGCAAGGAAAGCGACTTCCAGCACATGGAAGTCTTATATTTGCGTGGTGTGAATCTCTTGGATTTCCCCCACATACCTATTCGGTGATCCGAATCTTGGTCTTTCTGCAACAAGGGGTTGAGCAGAAATTGTCCTTGAGCACTATCAAGGGTCAGGTTTCAGCGTTAGCAATCTTCTTTCAGAAACCTTTGGCTAATCATTCCTTGGTGCGGAATTTCATCCAAGGGGTGCGACATCTGGCTCCGCCAGTGCATGCACCCTTACCGCCTGGGATCTTAATTTAGTGTTGTCAGTTCTTCAGAAACTTCTCTTTGAAGATATTAGGGAGATTCCCTTGCTTACATTATCCCAGAAGGTGGCCTTCTTGGTGGCCATTACTTCTGCACGCAGGGTGTCAGAACTGGCCGCATTATCTTGTCGTTCCCCATTTCTGGTGGTTCATAGGGATAAGGTGGTTCTTCTTCCGAATCCATCCTTCCTTCCTAAAGTGGTTTTCAGAGTTTTCATCTGAATAAAAATATTGTGTTCCCTTCCCCGTGTCCTAAGACTAGCCATCCTTGGGAGTTGTATTACACTCCTTGGATGGGGTTCAGAAGGATACACTTGACTACTACGAACTTGTTTTCGTAAGACGGACTCACTTTTTGTGATCACGGATAGCCCTTGAAGAGGGTTGCCTGTGTCTGCCACGACCATATCTAGATGGATCAGTCAGACGGTGGTACAGGCTTATTCTATTAAGGGTCGGAATCCTCCGTTCCCTGTTAAGGCGCACTCTACTCGGGCGCCTAGTGTCTCCTGGGTCTTCCGCCATCAGGCGTCAGCGATCCAGGTTTTCGAGGCGATGACTTGATCGTCGGTTCATACCTTTACAACATTTTATAAAGTTGATGTGATGGCATCGTCAGATGCCTCTTTTGGCCACAAGGTTCTGCAGGCCGCAATCTGAGGAGACTGTTGGTCTACCTCAAGGGTTTGTTGGGTGTTTCACTTAGGTCTCATCTTTTTGCTCGATGAGTCCTTGATGCTTCTGGTTGGCTCCGGTTGGGCCTTCTGGATTTTGATTTCTGTCATCCCACCCCTCATTTGTGGTACTGCTTTGGGACGTCCCGAGTTGTTATTAATCAACGAGGACTACGTCTGTCAATGAGCGACAGAGAAAAATGGATTTTTGTAAAATCTTACCGTAAAATCCTTTTCTCTTAAGCTCATTGACAGACGTAGTACCCGCCCCTCTGTTTTGAGTTGGGTTGGGTTAAATTCTCTAAACACTGCTTTGTGACATAACTGATTTGCTGTAGCAGGAAGTGAGAGGATATACCCTCTGGGACTGCCCCTAGGGTGTGGCCAGAACATTTTCTTTCCTGTCTAGTCCTACTCCTGTAGAGGGCAGCATAACCCGAGTTGTTATTAATCAACGAGGACTACGTCTGTCAATGAGCTTAAGAGAAAAGGATTTTACGGTAAGATTTTACAAAAATTCAGTTTTTTGTCTCTCAGGGTCTCGACATGAAATCATAACCCTTCAGGGCCGCTACCGGAGGATCCAAACTAACCTGGTCTGGCAAGCTAAGAGCGGGCTTCTCCAGACCTGTGGACAAGGCTCCCTCAGCATGAAGGGGCACCCCCACCCGTATGTGGGGTGAGGGGACGTCTTCGCTGGTCTCTGGACCCATGGACCTCCCTGGTACAGGACATGTGGGTCCATGAAGTCATAAGCTCTGGCTAGAAGATCGAGTTTCGTTCTTACCCTCTGAAAAGGTTTTTTCTTTACAGGTTGTGTCTGTCCCCAGGCCACTTATGGGGGTCTCTTTGGGACAGTGCAAGACTTGCTAAGCCAAGGGGTGATTGTCCGGTTCCGACTTCGGAACGTTTCCAGGGGTTTTATCCAAACCTGTTTACAGTCCCCAGGAAGGAGGGCAAGGAGCATCCAATTCTGGACCTCAAGGCGCTGAATTCCTTTGTGCAGGTTCCGAATGGAGTCCATTCGTACGGTAGTGGTATCCCTGCATCAAGGATTTTCTTGTTTCTATTGACATCGAGGACGCTTACTTTCACATTCCAATATGTGTTGGTCACCAGCGCTTCCTCCTCTTTGCCGTGTGAGAGGAGCATTATCAGTTTGTGGCATTACCCTTTGGTCTTACCTCCACTCCTCGGGTCTTCACAAAAGTTAAGGGCCTCGGTGCTGGCGGGGGTATAACGGTACTGGGGTACCTGGACCATCTGCTCCTGCCAGTGGAGTCTCTGACTGCTCTGGTGGACAACTTGGAGATTACTCTGTGAACTCTGAGGGATTTTAGTTGGATCCTGAACCTTCAGAAGTCTGCTCTGGTTCCGTCCACAAATCTGGACTATCTGGGTCTGACTCGGGACTCGGCCAGAGCGTTCATTCCTCTGGAAAAATTCCAGAAACTGCAGGAAGCAATTTGCCCAGCAGACGGTCATCCCTTCAGATTTGCGTGCGGGTGCTTAGCCTGATGGTGTCAGCCTTCGAGGCTGTTCCGTTTGTACAGTTCCACACGTGATCTCTGCAAGAGATTCTGTTCAAATGGGACAAGAATCCACAGTCTGTCGACAATCTGATCCGGCTGAGCCATGGTACGAAAGTGTCCCCGATCTGGTGGCTTCATTCTCCGGCTCTTCGGCAGGGCAAATCCTTTATCCCCATGTACTGGACAATGGTCACCACGGATGCCAGCCTGTCTCGGTGGGGAGGCGTCCTCGGAAAAGATTCTGCTCAGGGGGTCTGGACACTGGAAGAGTACAGACTGACGATCAATGTACTGGAGTTCCTAGTGATCAGACCTTGTCTGGATCATTGGACGGATCGTCTTCAGGGGTGTCCGGTGCAAATTCAATCAGACAAGGCCACAGCTGTGGCCTATGTCAACCACCAAGGGGGCACAAGAAGTGTCCTGGTGGCTCGAGAAGTAGCCAGAATGCTATGGTGGGCAGAACATTTAGTTCCAGCCATCTCTTCTGTACACATTTCAGGGATGGAAAATTGGCAGGCTGATTACTCTAATCGACAGGCGTTGGACCAGGGGGAATGGTCACTTAATCTGGAGGTGTTTCATCGGTTGTACCTTCGGTGGGGTACTCCCGAGGTGGACCTGTTGGCCTCTTGTCTTAACAGAAAGGTGCAGAGGTTTGTGGCACGGTCTCGGGACCCTCTGGTCAGTATCGTCTGATTTACGCCTTTCCCCCTCTCAAGCTTCTGCCAAGACTTCTGCACAGAATCGAGGAAGAAGGGATTTCGGTCATTTTAGTGGCTCCAGGCTGGTCTTACCAGTCTTGGCTTGGTACGCGAATCTGGTATGGCTGGTCACCGATGTTCTTTGGAGACTTCCTCTCAGGGAAGATTTGCTGTCCCAAGGGCCAATCTTCCATTCTGCTTTATAGTCGCTGGCTTTTTTGGCTTGGCTGTTGAAAGCCAGGTGCTGAAAGAGAGAGGTCTGTCTGATTCAAAAAATCTACCTCTAGGAAGATCTACCGTCATACATTGTGTGGTGTGAGTCTCTTTTGGTTCTTCCTTGCTCCTTTTCAGTGGCTCGGATCTTGACCTTCCACCGATGGGTGGTTGAGCAGCGCCTGGCCTTGAGTACTATCAAGGGCCAGGTCTCGGCCTTGGTGGTCTTCTTTCAATGACCATTGGCCACACTTCCTTGGTGCGTACTTTTATCCGGTGAGTTGGCTCCTCCGGTGCGGTCTCCATTGCCGCCTTGGGACCTCAATTTGGTGCTTTCAGTCCTCCAGAATCCACCTTTTGAAAATCTTAGGGAGCTTCCCCTGCTTATGTTATCCCAGAAGGTGGCCTTTTTGGTGCCAATCATCTCTGTGCGCAGGGTGTTGGAGCTGGCGGCGCTGTCTTGTCGTTCACCTTACTTGGTGGTTTACAGAGACAAGATGGTTCTTCACCCCTGTCTGTCGTTCCTTCCAAAGATTGTCTCTGATTTTCATTTAAATGAAGACATTGTGTTGCCTTCCCTGTGTCCCAGACCAAAACATCCTAAAGAAATTTCCTTGCATTCCTTGGATGTGGTTTGGGCAATTAGGGTGTACCTGGCAACTACGGAGTCTTTTAGGAAGTCAGACTCACTATTTGTGCTCACGGACAGACCTTGGAAGGGGTTTTCCGCTTCTGCTGCGACCATTTCCAGATGGATCAGACAGATGGTGTTTCAAGCCTATTTATTTAAGGATCAGGCTCCTCCTTTCCCTGTTACAGCACACTCTACTAGGGTGTTTAGTGCCTCCTGGACCTTCCGTCGTCATGCGTCAGTGATGCATGTTTGCAAGGCGGCTATCTGGTCGTCTCCTATCTGCACTCCTATACAAAATGTTATGAAGTGAAAATGTTTGCATCTGCGGATGCTTCCTTTGGCCACAAGGTTTTTCAGGCTGCTGTTTAGAGGACCTGGTCCTCTTTCAGGGTGTATTGTTTTTTTCAGATGAGCTCCAGTTGTTCTTGGCTGAGCTCCATGTTGCCTGGTTGGCTATGGTTTAGCCTTGGGGAATTGTTTTCTGCTGTTCCCTCCCCTCTTTTTTAACACTGCTTTGGGACATCCCAATTGTTATGAAGATCAGGAGCTGTGTCCATCAGTGAACGATAGAGAAAATTGAATTTTTGTCTTACCGCAATATTCATTTCTCTGATGTTCATTGACAGAAACAGCACCCTTCCCTCTGTGAAATTGGATTTCCTTTGACACTAATTTGAGTGCCTATAGCTGAGAGTGATCGTATACCCCCTGGAACTACTACCCATAGGCGTAATCAAGCTTTTTTTTCTGCCTAGTGTCTTCCTCCTGCAGGGGACAGTATAACTCAGTGGTTAAGATCATCAGGAGCCATGTCGGTCAATGAACATCACAGAAATTGATTTTACGGTAAGACAAAAATTAAATTTTTCCTTCATTTATGAGATTAAGGCAAGTAGCTCATTTTACTATAATAAAATAGATTGCAGTAGTTTTTGTTTGAGAGAAGCACTGTATTTGAGTTGTAACTTAACCGCTTGCCGACCGCCCACAGTAATATTACTGCGGCAGTGCGGCTCCCCTGGGTCCAGTCACGTAGTACTACGTGACTGGAGGGGAAGGGGTTTCAGTGGCGCGCACGCGCCACCAGAGGCATGCTCCCGCTGTGTTTAGACACAGCGAGAGGCGGGCCGCGGAAGGAGAGGTGACGGTCGCTGCCTTCCTCCCCCGATCGTCCGGTGTACTGCCAAAATTGCCAACTTGCCAAGATCTCCAACCCGTGTCACTTCCGGTCGGAGATCTCGCAAAGTTGACGCTACTGAGCATGCGCCACCTTCAAAGCACGTTCACAGAGAACGCCAACTCCGTGCATGAGAGTTGGAGTTCTTGGCAGCAGAATACAATTGCCTACTGCGCATGCGCGAACGGCAATGCCCGTTCACAGAGAACTCCAACGCCCGTGCATGAGAGTTGGACTTATCGTCAGGACGATTCAATACTACTGAGCATGTGCCCGCGGACATTCCCTGACAGTTGGAGCTTTTGGCAAATATAAACACGTGCACAGTGCAATCCCCCAACAGTAACTTGTACAATTGTGAGCGTTCCTATGCGCTATTTGGGAATGATGGGATTTATAGTTCCTCATAATTTGTGAAGCTGAGCTTGAAACAGTAACTTGTACAATTGTGAGCGTTGCTATGCACTATTTGGAAATACTGGGATTTATAGTTCCTCAAAATTTGTGAAGCTGAGCTTGAAAGTACATGCTGGGATTGATAGTTCCTCTCAAAAAAAAAAAAAAAAAACCCACAGTTGTGAACAGCGCACAGACAGAGGTTTTGTGGTGGGGGACACAGGTTGGATGATGGCAGGGAAAACAGGCTGCGTTATGGGGGACACAGGCTGCGTTATGGGGAACACAGGTTGCGTTATGGGGGACACAGGTTGCGTTATGGGGGACACAGGTTGCGTTATGGGGGACACAGGCTGCGCTATGGGGGACACAGGCTGCGCTATGGGGGACACAGGCTGCGCTATGGGGGACACAGGCTGCGCTATGGGGGACACAGGCTGCGCTATGGGTGACACAGGCTGCGCTATGGGTGACACAGGCTGCGCTATGGGTGACACAGGCTGCGCTATGGGTGACACAGGCTGCGCTATGGGTGACACAGGCTGCGCTATGGGGGACACAGGCTGCGCTATGGGGGACACAGGCTGCGCTATGGGGGACACAGGCTGCGCTATGGGGGACACAGGCTGCGCTATGGGGGACACAGGCTGCGCTATGGGGGACAGAGGCTGCGCTATGGGGGACAGAGGCTGCGCTATGGGGGACAGAGGCTGCGCTATGGGGGACACAGGCTGCGCTATGGGGGACACAGGCTGCGCTATGGGGGACACAGGCTGCGCTATGGGGGACACAGGCTGCGCTATGGGGGACACAGGCTGCGCTATGGGGGACACAGGCTGCGCTATGGGGGACACTGGCTGGATGACGGCGGGGACACTGGCTGCGTGATGGGGGACAGGCTGGATGACGGTGCAGACACTGGCTTTGTGATAGGGACAGGCTGGATTTCGGCGGGGACACTGGCTGTGTGATGGTGGCCACAGGCTGTGTGATGGGGGCCACAGGCTGTGTGATGGGGGCCACAGGCTGTGTGATGGGGGCCACAGGCTGTGTGATGGGGGCCACAGGCTGTGTGATGGGGGCCACAGGCTGTGTGATGGGGGCCACAGGCTGTGTCATGGGGGCCACAGGCTGTGTCATGGGGGCCACAGGATGTGTCATGGGGGCCACAGGATGTGTCATGGGGGCCACAGGATGTGTCATGGGGGCCACAGGATGTGTCATGGGGGCCACAGGATGTGTCATGGGGGCTACAGGATGTGTCATGGGGGAAACAGGCTGCTTGATGGGGGACAGGCTGGATGACGGAGGGGACACTGGCTGCGTGATGGCGGACACAGGCTGGATGACGGTGGGAAACGTAGGCTGCGTTATGGTACCACAACGTGGGGATTGCTGGGTACAATATTATTCAACATAGTCTTATTAGTCCGTGAAGTGGGGCTTTGCATTATCTATGTTCTGCAGTATTTGGACAAAGTCGATCCCCATGCCAGCCCATGTAAAAATTAAGCATTGGCCACAAAAAATTTGTGTGGCTCCTAGAAGTCCTGTAGTATTATTTTTCCAAGTATGGTGCCCTTAACCCCGGTGGTTTGGGTACCGCAGCGCCCTAAATTTATAGTAGCTTGACCCGCTATGTTAAACTTTGGCTTCGTAGTCTGGACATTTGAGGGACTGCAGCTCGAGCCCCAAATGAGTCTGTGGGGCCATATTTGGCACGGAGGTAGGGGAGGTCTTTCTTTACCAAAAAATTTGGAGTCACTAGCCCCAAATTCCCTGATCAACTATTTCCAGGGCCACTTCAGAGTTTGCGGCCTTCGGCCCGTACTGCGGAGCAAGGGAGTGCTGGTTATCACAGGAATCCCTGGACTCTTAGCTATTCAACAGTACCTCTGCAGTTCCTATATTCCATAGTGGTTAGCCAAAATGACCCCTATGCAGGTAACAATTAGGCATCAGCCCTGAAAAATGCATGTGGCCCCTGGGTATCCTATAGTACTGTGATGGCGAAACTTGGCCCCCCAGATGTTTTGGAACTACATTTCCCATGATGCTCAACTACACTGCAGAGTGCAGGGGCATCATTGGAAATGTAGTTCCAAAACATCTGGGGTGCCAAGGTTCGCCAGCACTGCTAATAGTATCTCTGAGCCAAGTTTGAGGACCCTACGCGCCAGGGTTTAGGTACCACCAGGCCCATAATTTAAGTCAGCTTGGTGCTGTATGGCAATCTTCGAGTGGGCACAGTTGCAGGGCCCCTGCTCGGGCACCAATCAAGTCCAGGGGCCAATATTTGGCACAGAGGAAGGGGATATCTGTTTTGATGTTTACACTGTTAAATGCTGCACAATTGAAATATTATTTTATTCCTTTCTGTGGGCTGCGGTATGTGCAACAAATGTAGGAAGATTAGCTCATGCACCTTTGATCTTCGAGCTTGGTTTTTCAACTGTGCATTTTGTCATGCAAAAAAAAACACAACTGCTTGCCATGTTTGGATTGGTGTATTGACAAATAATAGCACTGCAAGTCTGATGCACTTTTGCACGTTTTGTAAATGCGTGCAAAATCATGCAATTTTGTGTGCGTGTGCGAAAAGCTATAGTGCAAGTGCCGTCTTTTTTGTAGTTGAATATTCTAGAAAAGTTTGTGAAAAAACACCTTAAACTAGTCATCTAAAAGCAAGTTTAATGTAATCAAAATCTATCTTTCTTTCTTTCTAGTTATTTGACGTCATCTCCACAAGTGAAAAGCCTTTATCTGAGCAGGATTGGTATCATGGTGCAATTCCTCGAGTTGAAGCACAAGAGCTGCTAAAGCAACAGGGGGACTTCTTAGTGCGGGAGAGCCATGGGAAACCTGGTGAATATGTCCTTTCTGTGTTTTCAGATTCACAGAGGCGGCATTTTATCATTCAGTTTGCTGATGTACGTCTGTAAAAACTTTTATATTTGTGTATTTGAAAAAAATCTGTCTCTTTAAGTCATCCTTTTATGAAATGGCACCCTACTACCACCTATCAAGACTGTCTTGCTCACATATATCTATAGATTGTATGAGTAGTTTTATTATATTTAGCTTTTAAATCAAGTGATTGAACCCCATCTCAGACAAATCATGTTAAAGGAGTTGTAAAGGCAGAAGGTTTTTTTATCTTAATAAATTTTATGCATTTAAAAAAAAAAAAAAAACCTTCTGTGTGCTGCAACCCTCCTCAGACCCCATAATACTTGAGCCCCATCTCTGTCCAGCGATGTTCACAAGTCCCTTGGCCATCTGGGACATTGGCTCACGCTGCTGTCAATCAAAATCAGTTAGCCAATTGGAGAGAGAGGGCGGTGCAAAACAGCAGCCCCGTGGAGAGAAAAATATCTCAGCCCTTTGATAGAAGAGGATGGCCAGGATTGTTGAGTGTTTTTGTTTTACCATATGTTAATCCTCACAAATCAGAAATAATCCTGTTTCTCTGTATTAACCTTTGTTACCATAATTCTGTATTTGTGTTACCTTAACTCTTTTGTGACCAAAGGCCATTGATGGCTAGATGCCCAGGCCAAATTTATGCAAAAGTATCAACAAGAGTTTAGCACAATTTTGCATGGGAGGCAACAATATCTTTGCAGGGTCATCAATTGGTTCATGTGCCATGTATTTCAGCCTTAGAATCAAATTCTTTTGTGAGTGTAATGCAACCCTCTTGCACAGATGTCCCATTCGTATATGCAACAAGAGTACTTGGTATGTCCGTGCTGCATTCCAAGCTGCAGAGTCGTTTTAGATCTCCACAGATATTCCAGTTTTACTTGGTGTACTGGATGTGATTTACAGCAGCTCAATGTTTTATGTGTCTCTATCATTTATGCAGCATAGCCAACAAGCTTTTAACAGTGTAACTTGCCATTGTGCAGCAAGACAGTCTTAAGACTGAATCAATAGAGAAACCATTTTAGTGGGTCACCCCCACAACCCAAAGCTGTGAACAAACTGTCAATGTAATTTCAGAAAACAAGGCTGTCAACCTGTGCAAAGAAATTTGTTAAACCATCTTGATGCCTTCTAAAGGCAGAAATGGTTGTACCTGGTGATAGCAAACACCATTCTTGTATTCTTAAACCCAGTGATTCTATATTTGACGATGTCCCTGACCATGTCTTTTAAGTGTAACTGTGTTCTGAGATGAGGCTCAGCAGACATACTCAGTTCAAAATCCTGATCTATTTTTCTTATGACTTTGGTACTGGCAGATTGTCATCATGTGGCACTGGCCTCATGGGGTATTTATTGTTCATAGGTGTGTAGACAATACTGTGCCTTGAAAGACACACATTAATATAAAGGAAAGCTGATATCAATAAAATGAGTAGTATCTATGCATGCAAGCTGTTTTAAAGCCTTTCCAGGCAGCGCCTATCCAGCCTAAGCTTGCCCGAACTATACCAATTCCACAAGTGGTATGCAATATCCCCTTACGCTTGGGCATGCATGAGCTACACAAACATCCTGCCAGCATTGCTACAGAGGATGAAGGGGTGGGAGGTCAGCCTGTAACCCTATAGAAAATGTATGGAGGGAGCTGAAACTTTGAGTTGCCAAGAAATCTTAAGGATTTAGAGAAAATCTGTAAAGAAGAGTGGACTCCTCCTGAGATGTGTGCAAATCTGGTAACCAACTACAAGAAACGTCTTACCTCTGTGCTTGCCAGCAAGGTTTTCTCCACAAAGTACGAAGTCATGTTTTGCTTGGGGATCAAGTACTTATTTTACTCAATGAACTGCAACTCGATTTATAACATTTGTATTGTGATTTTTTTTTACCAAACATAGGTAGCAGAAAACAAATTGGCCAAAAATGTAAAAAAATTTAGATTTTTACATTTTTTTGGGGGGGAATTTCATATAAAAAAATGTGAAAAATATGGTTATTTTTTCCAAATTTACGCTCTTTTTTGTTTATAGCGCAAAAAGTAAAAATCGCACAGGTGATCAAATACCACCAAAAGAAAGCTCTGTTAGTGGGAAAAAAGGACGTAAATTTCGTTTGGGTATGACGTCACACGACCGCGCAATCGTCAAAGTCGCACAATGCCGAATCGCATAAAGTGGCCTGGACGTAAGACAGCAAAATCCTCCAGTGGTAAAGTGGTTAAATAAGATATAAAATTCATATAATAATCCAAAGTGCTAGGTGCCAGTCTCTGTGCAAAAACAAATCCTCAGAAAAAGTGCCTTGTAGAAGGTGAATTGTGTGTACAGACGCCCAGGTTGCTGCTTTGCAAAATTGGACCACTGACGCCTGATGACGGAAGGCCCAGGAGGCACTAACTGCCCTCGTGGAATGCGCCTTAACAGGGAAAGGAGGAACCTGACCCTTAATTGAGTAGGCCTGCACCACCGTTTGCCTGATCCATCTAGAAATGGTTGCAGCTGATGTAAGAATCAGGGAGGTCCATGGGTCGGGAAAGAAGCGAAGA
>NW_028118948.1:0-11617 GCF_965119305.1 Pelophylax lessonae | reverse complement strand
CTTCTTCTCTATCTCCCCCCCCTTCTTCTCTATCTCCCCCCCCCCCCTTCTTCTCTACCCCCCCCCCCTTCTTCTTCTCTATCCCCCCCTTCTTCTCTATCTCCCCCCCTTCTTCTCTATCTCCCCCCCCGTTCTTCTCTCTCTCTCCCCCCCCCCCTGTTCTTCTCTCTCTCTCTCTCTCCACTCTCTCTCTCTCTCTCCGCTCCTCTCTCACCTCTCCACTCACCTCTCCACTTTCTCTCTCTCCCGCCCTTCCTTTTCAGCTCTCGCTTACTATTGTCTTGCTCTCTCATACCCATTATTATCTAAAAATAAATCGGTAAGCCAGGTGCGACATTTCTCAGTGGTGAAAGATGAAGTTTTATCTGGAATAAGCCAGAGCAGGAAGTGTAATCCTTTAAATGCACATTTTCATCCCTGAAAGGAGGTGCGATGACAGTTTTTCTGTAGTCGGTTCGGAGTCTTTCCTGGTGTTAGCGGCTCCCTCTCCGGGGTGGTAAAACGCCAATACTTTTATTTCCAGATTAGGATGTTCACTGACAGCACTCCAACTTGAAGCTTAAAACAACTTTTGGGCAAAACAGACGCTTGCCGTACCCCCCTGACCCCACCACCACCATCATTTATGAATTTCAAGGCATCTCAACAAAATTCTTTAGCGCCTAAACCAAAAAAGCCAAAGTGCGCCTCACCCTCTCCCCCCTCCCAACAGCAGTGCAGATTGCAGGTCCAGCACTTTTTGCACCACCTCCTGCTGAAGCTCCTGTAATGTCCACCTTGTTTTGCCTATCCCTGAGCACCGTCTTCGACCCTCAGTGAGAAAATGCAGATCAGGGCCCCTTAAATGGGTCCTAACACCAGGATGTGGGGTGAACTTACCGATCATGTGAGCACTGATTCGCTGTCACAGTGGTCACATGTTTAGGAGTCGGCAGGACCACATAAACCGAGACCGGGAGCTGTCAGGGACTGTGCTTGGATTGTGCTGTGGACATAGAAACCTCAGTCCTCCTAGATGCAAATGTGCGGCCTGTGACCGCAAAGGCCCACCTACCCTGCAGCTGCACATATATCTTATGTGGGTGGCAAGAGGTTAAAAAATATTGCAATATAGGATACAGTAATTCACCCAACCTATCAAATTGCTTTTAAATACCATGTTATACACTATATTGTCAAAAGTATTGGGACGCCTGCCTTTACACGCACATGAAATTTAATGGCATCCCAGTCTTAGTCCGTAGGAAGGCTGTCCACAAGGTTTAGGAGTGTGTCTATGGGAATGTTTGACCATTCATCCAGAAGTGCACTTGTGAGGTCCAGCACTGATGTCGGATGAGAAGGCCTGGATCGCAGTCTCAGCTCTAATTCATCCTAAAGGTGTTCTATGGGGTTGAGGCAGGCCAGTCAAGTTCCTGCACCCCAAACTCGCTCATCCATATCTTTATGGACCTTGCTTTGTGCACTGGTGCGCAGTCACGTTGGAACAGGAAGGGGCCACCCCCAAACTTTTCCCACAAAGTTGGGAGCATGAAATTGTCCAAAATGTCTTGGTATGCTGACGCCTTAAGAGTTCCCTTCACTGGAACTAAGGGGCCAAGCCCAACCCCTGAAAAACACCCCCACACCATAATCCCCCCTAGTTAGAAATCACAAGCAGGGAACTGCAGGCTAAACCTTGACATACAGCAACTAGAATCTTCCTTTGAGCCAGTGCGTTCTCTGATTCTAGCTCCGCCCCCTCTGAGCTCACTGCCGCAGAAGAGAGTGATTGCCCATTGCAGAATCACCGGACATTTACCTGCGGGCGAACCCAGCAACCCTGTGAGAGACCTACTGAAACTGACAGGAAAAAATTACAGTGCCTTGAAAAAGTATTCATACCCCTTGACATTTTCCACATTTTGTCATGTTACAACCAAAAATGTAGATGCATTTTATTGGGATTTTATGTCATAGACCGACACAAAGTGGCACATCATTGGGAAGTGGAAGGGAAATGATAAATGGTTTTCCAAGTTTTTTTACAAATATGTGAAAAGCGTGGCGTGCATTTGTATTCGCCCCCCCCCCCCTTAACTCTGATACCCCTAACTAAAATCTAGTGGAACCAATGGCCATAAGAAGTCACCTAATTAGTAAATAGAGTCCACTTGTGTGTAATTTATTCTTAGTATAAATACACCTGTTCTGTGAAGCCCTCAGAGGTTTGTTAGAGAACCTTAGTGAACAAACCGCATCATGAAGGCCAAGGAACACACCAGACAGGTCAGGGATTAAGTTGTGGAGAGGTTTAAAGCAGGGTCAAGTTATAAAAAAATATCCCAAGCTTTGAACATCTCATAAAGCGCTGTTCAATCCATCATCGGAAAATGGGAAGAGTATGGCACAACTGCAACCCTACCAAGACATGGCCGTCCACCTAAACTGACCGGCCGGGCAAGGAGAGCATTCATCAGAGAAGCAGCCAAGAGGCTCATGGGAACTCTGGAGGAGCTGCAGAGATCCACAGCTCAGGTGGGAGAATCTGTCCACAGGGCAACTATTAGTCGTGCGCTCCACAAATCTGCCCTTTATGGAAGAGTGAGAAGAAGAAAGCCATTGGTGAAAGAAAAGCCATAAGAAGTCCTGTTTGCAGCTTGGGAGAAGCCATGTGAAGGACACAGCAAACATGTGGAAGAAGGAGCTCTGGTCAAAGGAGACCAAAATTGAACTTATTGGTCTAAAAGCAGAATGCTATGTGTGGTAGAAAACTAACACTGCACATCACCCTGAGCATCACCATCCCCACTGTGAAACATGGTGGTGACAGCATCACGTTGTGGGGATGATTTTCTTCAACAGGGACAGGGAAGCTGGTCAGAGTTGATGGGAAGATGGATGGAGCCAAATACAGGGCAATCTTAGAAGAAGACCTGTTAGACTCGGTTCACACTGGGGCGGCACGACTCTGTACTACTTCGGGGGCGACTTGTGCATTCCCATGCACCACGACTTCGGAGCGACTTGCACGGACTTCATATAATGGAAGTCTATGCAAGTCGTTCCGAGGTCGCCCCGAAGTAGTACAGGACCCTTTTTCTAAGTCGAAGCGACTTGTGTCGCTCCTATTAGAACGAGTCCTGTAGCAGTCAATGGACCGCGAGGGAGCGCGACTTGTCAGGCTGACAAGTCGCGCTGGTGTGAATGGAGTCTTAGAGTCTGCAAAAGACTTGAGACTGGGGCGGAGGTTCACCTTCCAGCAGGACCTCGACCCGAAACATCCAGCCAGAGCTACAATGGAATGGTTTACATCAAAGCCTATTCATGTTAGAATGGCCCAGTCACAGTCCAGACCTAAATCCAAATGAGAATCTGTGGCAAGACTTGAAAATTGCTGTTCACAGATGCTGTCCATCCAATCTGACAGAGCTTGAGTTATTTTGCAAAGAAGAATGGGCAAAAATGTCCCTCTCTAGATGTGCTAAGCTGGTAGAGACATCCCCAAAAAGACTTGCAGCTGTAATTGCAGGGGAAGGCGGTTCTACAAAGTATTGACTCCGGGGGGTGAATATAAATGCAGCCACACTTTTTCACATATTTATTAGTAAAAAAAATGTTGAAAACCATTTATCATTTTCCTTCCACTTCACAATTATGTGCCACTTTGTGTTGGTCTATCATATAAAATCCCAATAAAATTTTTGTTTTACGTTTTTGGTTGTAACATGACAAAAATGTAGAAAATTTCAAGGGGTGTGAAAACTTTTTCAAGGCACTGTATATAAAACTTCCACTACAGGTAACTTCCAGACTTGAGGCCAGTCGCAGCGTTCTCTGCATGCTCTGCATATTACTTCTTGCCATTGGTTGGTGATTTGAAAGGTCATTCTCTGTCCTTTTTTTTTTTTGCGATTCGGGTGGACTTGGCAGGTCGTCGGGCAGCATATGGCAGATTTCAGTCTGGAAGGAAACGTTGAGGAGTATTTTAGACCTCGGAGGTGAGCAGGTGTTGTAGTTACATCCTGCGGGCGCTTTTGTGTCGCGTGCCAATTACTGAACACAAAAACCGCTCACATAACTACTCATTTAATTGAACCTGCGATTTGTAAAGATTTATAGTTGGCATTTCAGAGGGAGACGGCGCGTGTGGAGAAATGTCTCATTCAAAATTGAACCCCGGGCACAAAAACTTTCATTTAAATATATTCCTTTTATATTTAAATGTATTCCTTCATCTCCACAAAGGCTATAAATCCACTTTGTGGGAACCAAATGCCTTTGCAAACTCAGATATTAACTTGTAAAAGTAGAGTTGACATCACTGTGCTGTACATGGCTTGAGCAGAGCTGTGGGCAGTGGCGGCTGGTGCTCAAAATTTTTGGGGGGGCGCAAACAGAAAAATGTAATAGGCATTGCTTTGCAGCAAAAAACGCTGTAAAAAATTGCTTGACTTTGAGGTCGCAAAAGTGTGAAAGGGGCCTTCAGTAATTAAGGTATAGCGTGCCCCCTTTTCAATGCAGAGTGACCAGCGTGCCCCCTTTTCAATGCAGAGTGACCAGCGTGCCCCCTTTTCAATGCAGAGTGACCAGCGTGCCCCCTTTTCAATGCAGAGTGACCAGCGTGCCCCCTTTTCAATGCAGAGTGACCAGCGTGCCCCCTTTTCAATGCAGAATGACCAGCGTGCCCCCTTTTCAATGCACAGTGACCAGCGTGCCCCCTTTTCAATGCACAGTGACCAGCGTGCCCCCTTTTCAATGCACAGTGACCAGCGTGCCCCCTTTTCAATGCACAGTGACCAGCGTGCCCCCTTTTCAATGCACAGTGACCAGCGTGCCCCCTTTTCAATGCACAGTGACCAGCGTGCCCCCTTTTCAATGCACAGTGACCAGCGTGCCCCCTTTTCAATGCACAGTGACCAGCGTGCCCC
This sequence comes from Pelophylax lessonae, assembly GCF_965119305.1. Lineage (NCBI taxonomy): Eukaryota > Metazoa > Chordata > Amphibia > Anura > Ranidae > Pelophylax > Pelophylax lessonae. Next base: position 6,707 of record NW_028118948.1, on the reverse strand, counting down.
CTTTTCAATGCACAGTGACCAGCGTGCCCCCTTTCAATGCACAGTGACCAGCGTACATGCCCCCAATGCAGAGATCAGCATACCATTCCCCCAATGCAGAGATCAGCGTGCGTGCCCCCAATGCAGTGACTAGCATACATGCCCCCAATGCAGAGATCAGCGTGCGTGCCCCCAATGTAGTGACCAGCATACATGCCCCCAATGTAGTGACCAGCATACATGCCCCCAATGCAGTGACCAGCATACATGCCCCCAATGCAGAGATCAGCATACCATTCCCCCAATGCAGAGATCAGCGTGCGTGCCCCCAATGTAGTGACCAGCATACATGCCCCCAATGTAGTGACCAGCATACATGCCCCCAATGCAGTGACCAGCATACATGCCCCCAATGCAGTGACCAGCATCCATGCCCCCAATGCAGAGATCAGCGTGCGTGCCCCCAATGTAGTGACCAGCATACATGCCCCCAATGCAGAGATCAGCTTGCGTGCCCCCTTACCTACCTGGAGCAGCAGCGGCGACGGGCGGCTTCTTCTCAGTCCCAGGGACTGGCGGCGCGTCTCCACGAGTCCTTCCACTCCTGCCTCCTCCTCAGCCAATGGCAAGGGGTTTGCCTTGCGGCCAATCAGGAAGCGCATATCGGACACGCTTCCTTATTGGCCAGGAGGAGGATCAGTGTGACAATAGCGAATTTTCATTTTTCGCTATTGTCACACAATGGGTGGGCTCGGGACGCACTGCTCTGCGCCTCGTGTCCTTTGCATCGCCCTATTAGAGCCTCTGGGTGATGCCAAAAAAAAAAATCCCATTGAACTCCATGCGTCCGGCGTCCCTGCATGCAGATTAGGGGGCCGGGCGCATGGATGGGGGGGCGGCGCCCCTGCGCCCTCTGTACACCGGCCCGCCACTGGCTGTGGGAGGGACCCATCAGGCTCCACCCACTACATAAATCTACAGGAGGGGGGGTGGAGACTAGAACAGTCACCCTGCACAAGGAGAGAGAGCAGAGCTGTGGGAGGGGCCCAGCAGGCTCCACCCACTACAGAGAAGTACAGGAGGGGGGGGTGGAGACAAAACCAGTCACCCTGCAAAGCAGAGAGAACAGAGCTGTGGTAGGGACCCATCAGGCTCCACCCACTACATAAACCTACAGGAGGGGAGGGGGTGGAGACCAGAAGTCACCCTGCACAAGGAGAGAGAGCAGAGCTATGGGAGGGGCCCAGCAGGCTCCACCCACTACAGAAAACTACAGGGGGGGTGGAGACAAAACCAGTCACCCTGCACAAGGAGAGAGAGCAGAGCTGTGGGAGGGGCCCATCAGGCTCCACCCACTACATAAACCTACAGGAGGGGAGGGGAAGGGGGTGGAGACCAGAAAAGTCACCCTGCACAAGGAGAGAGAGCAGAGCTGTGGGAGGGGCCCATCAGGCTCCACCCACTACATAAACCTACAGGAGGGGAGGGGAAGGGGGTGGAGACCAGAAAAGTCACCCTGCACAAGGAGAGAGAGCAGAGCTGTGGGAGGGGCCCAGCAAAATAGGGTTTTCATCCGTCCGGATTTCACGGACAGGATCGGAATCGGATAGCAGCGGGTGGCAGCGGCTGCCGCTGCCCCATAGGGATGCATGAAGGATCCGATCCGCCTGAAAAACTGACAGGCGGATCTGATCGGATCATTCGTGTGAAAGGACCCTTAAGCTGTAATTTTTTGCATTTTTTTTTTTAATGCTTTCTTGTTAAAAAATTGAAAAATAAATCAGGCTGCATGTCTGGTGAGATTAAAGGGCTTTACGAGAGGCCGCGGATGGATAACGAAGGCATTTGCATGACATTAGTGACACTTTTATAGGCAGTCACAGGGGAGATTTCTGCGATAAGAAATTTTTATTTATAATTTGGAAAGTCTGCCTTCCTCTGGATATACATGGCGGACATTGTGCAGAGCCGAATGCTTGGTTTTTACGACCCCTCGTTACAGGAAGACAAATCTTGTGTAGCTACATAGAGCAAATGTCTTCACTAGTGATGGGGGGGGGGGGGGGGGGGAGGATAGGGGCCCTCTTCTGGAAGATATAATCTCTATCTGTATAATATTTTGTCTTCAGCTTTTCCTGGCCTCTATAGCCCCCCCCCCCCCCCCCCTGCACCCTATACTCCTTATACTGACAGTAAAATAATGATTTTTTTTTATTGAAGGTAGAGAAGGAGACTCCCATTTTCTAGCACCATATTATTATTTTTTTTCTGTAAATGCGGTTTCTCTTGACACATCTGAAATATATATATATATATATATATATATATATATATTTCTTCCCTGATGTTTGCACGCTGTCTAAATATTTACTCTCACCCAAAAGTGATGTATGCAATATGACACTATCAGAGCTCCAAGCAGCATTTAACCACTTTTCTTTATTTTACCCCCTTCAAGACCTGGCAATTTTTTTTGCTATTCGGCATTGCGCTACTTTAACCAGTTCTGGCCCGGGAAGGATTTGCCCCCTTAACCTCTAATTGACCGCCCGCTGCATTTTTACTGCAGCAGGGCGGCGCTCCTGCGCAAACCGACGTAGACCTACGTCGGTCACGCGCCTGCAGCTAGGGGGCGAGCACGTGCCTGCGATGGCGTGCTCCCACCACCACTCGGCAGCGGGGACTCTGAAGCACAGGGCAGGCGGCTCCGATTGCCGCCTGACACCCGCAATCGCTCCCCGCTGAGAGAGAAGAACGGTCAGCTGTTGTAAACACAGCCGGCTGTTCTTCTCTCTGGGATGATCACAGAGCCCCTGCGATCCTTCTATATAGGATCAGGGCTGTCTTTAACACAGGGCAAAAGGGGCAGCTGCCCAGGGCCCAGTCATTGGTGTGGGGCCCAAAGAAGATGCCCCTTGAGCCCCACACTGGCCACAAATAGTTAGGTGGATTTGGGAGGGCCCAGGAACATGTTTGCCCAGGGTCCAATCAATATTAAAGATGGCCCTGTATAGGATCGCAGGTCTCTATGATCATTTCACAAGCCACCCCCCCACAGTTAGAATCACTCCCCTAGGCTCACATTTAACCCCTTAATCACCCACAATGTTAACCCCTTCCCTGGCAGTGTCATTATTACAGTAACAGTGCATATTTATAGCACTGATTACTGTAGTAATATCACTGGTCCCCCCAAAAGTGTCAAAAATGTCAGCGGTCCGATCTGTCCGCCGCAATGGTGCAGTCCTGCTAAAAATCGCAAAGCGCCGCCATTACTAGTTAAAAAAAAAAAAAAAAAAAAAAGGCAAATCTTTCCCGTAGTTTTCAGATGCGATATCTTTTGCACAAACCAATCAAAATACGCTCATTGCAAATTTTTTTTTTTTTACCTAAAATATGTAGCAGAAAACAAATTGGCCTAAAATGTTAAAAAATTTTGATATATAAATTTTTTTTTTTTGAGAATTCTCGCTCTTTTTTTTGTTTATAGCGCAAAAAATAGAAATCGCACAGGTGATCAAATACCACCAAAAGAAAGCTCTGTTTGTGGGGAAAAAAAGGACATCAATTTTATTTGGGTACAGCGTCGCACGACCGCGCAATTGTCCGTTAAAATAATGCAGTGCCGAATCACAAAATATGGCCTGGTCATTAAAGAGGTTCTAAACTCATTAAAACTTTTTTTTTTCCAACCTGAAAGAGAAACGCATAATGAGCTAGTGTGCATCGCATACTAGCTCATTATGAAATACTTACCTTGGAACGAGCCCCCGCCATGCCACCTGCTTACCTGTATGATGGGCGACATGTTCAGTCGCCCGTCTTCTGGGATCGCGGCATCCGGCCTTCTGATTGGCCGGACCCGCGATTACATCACTCCTGCGCAGGAGCCGCCGGTCACGGCACAGGGCTCTGAAGGAACCCTTATTTTTTTGCACTATAAACAAAAAAAGAGCGACAATTCTGAAAATAAATATGTGTGTGTGTGTGTATATATGTATATATGTGTGTATGTATATATATATATATATATATATATATATATATATATATATATATATATATATATATATAAATATTTTTTTTTTTTTTTAAATTCTGCTATCATTCCCAAAAAAAAAATTTAAAAATCAAATTTTTTCATCTTTTCTAGGCCAATTTGTATTCTGCTACATATTTTTGGTAAAAAAAAAAATCACAATAAGTGTATATTGAATGGTTTGCGCAAAAGTTATCGCGTCTACAAACTAAGATTTGTGTCATTTTTATTTATTTATTTATTTATTTTTTACTAGTAATGGCGATGATCTGGATTTTTAGCGGGACTGCGACATTGTGGCGGACAGATCGGACCCCTAACTGACATTTGTGACACTTTTGGGTCGACCAGTGACATTACTACAGTAATCAGTGCTAAAATTATGCACTGTCACTGTGATGACACTGGCAGGGAAGGGGTTAACCTAGGGGTGATCAAAGGGTTAAGTGTGAGCCTAGGGGTGTTTACTAACTGTATGGGGGAGGGACTTGTGAAATGATCACAGAGACCTGTGTTCCTATATAGAAGGATCACAGGCGCTCTGCTATCATTCCAGGGAGAAGAACGGTCAGCTGTGTTTACAACAGCCGACCGTCCTTCTCTCTCAGCGGGGAGCGATCGCAGGTGCCCAGCGGCAATCGCGGCCGCTGGTCCTGTGGATTGGCATCCCCGCTGCCTAGTGGAGGCAGAAGCGCGCCGCTCCTCAGAACCACTACGTCAATTCGTGCAGCCGAGCCAGCCTGGCGCAATATATATGTGGCGGGCGGTCGGCAAGTGGTTAACTGACAATTGCGTGGCCATGCAAGGCTGTACACAAATAACATTTATATTTTACATTTTTTTCCAACAAATAAGAGCTTTCTTTTGGTGGTATTTGATCACCGTTGGGTTTTTTTATTTTTTGCGCTATAATCAAAAAAACAACTAAAAACTTTGAAAAAAAAAAAATATATATTTTTTTTTTTACTTTCTACTATAAAACGCATCCAATAATAAAAAAAAAATTAAAAAAAATTTCTTCATAAATCTGGGCCAATATGTATTCTGCTATATATTTTTGGAAGAAAAAAGAAAAAAAATTCCCTATAAGACCTCCTACTCACTGCAGCTTAAAAAAAGCTCAGTACAGCTTTTTTTTTTTTTTTTTTTTTTTTACTGAGCTAAAATACAGCCCATTATTTTTAATGTGCCTGTGCACATAATTAACAAAAAAGAAAAAGAGACATTATATTTTTAAGGCCACAAAAGGAGGGATGATTACAATTGTATAAAATATACATTTTATTGCATCCCAAAAAAATAAAAATAATTTACATGAGACAAGACAATATAAGTTTCAAAGAATATTCCTAATTCTTCCTAATAAATGCAAAGAATCCCAAGTATGTAGTGTAGGTCTTCAAAGCCCAACGCGTTTCGCCACAAGCTTCTTCAGGCCTATACAGACCTTACATTACTTGTCTACAAATAAATCTATCCATATATCATTTTAACATCCAAAACATACTTCTATTTAGGTCTGTGTCCATATGCCCTTCACTGTAGCAATGTATAATATAAATATAAGTGTGTTTTTGGATGTAAAAATGATATCTGTATATATTTATTTGTAAACATGTTTTTTTTTTTTTTTTTAATAATTATGGATGACGGCCAATAGGTCACGTTTTTTTTTCTATATGTGCCTAATGCACACAGGCGCATAAAGAAACGCCGCACATTCATCAGTAAAAAAAAAAAAAAACTATGCAAACTAATCTGGGGGTGTCATTAACTGTGTATTGACAGTCCCAGCAGTTCGCATATGGCAGTGTGAACTGCCTGCGAGTCGGGTGCGATGCGGGAACCTGCAGTGAATTCGCAGGGTTCCCGCATCGCACCAGTGTGAAATGATACTGAACGGTTTGCGTGAAACTTATAGCACCCACAAACTACGGTGTAAAAACTGGATTTTTTTTGGGACTGTGATAGTGCGGCGGGCAATCTGACATCAACTAACGGGGGGGTAGGGACTGACTAACTGCCACTGAGATCACCAGTGCCACTGATACAGTTGACAGTGATAATACTATACACTGTCACTGTACTAATGACACTGGCTGGGAGGGGGATAACCTCTGGGGTAGAGCTGCACAATTCTGGCTAAAATGAGAATCACAATTTTTTTGCTTAGAATAAAGATCACGATTCTCGGCGTAACCTCATCATTTACATTATACAAAAAAATTTATATATATTATATATATATATATATATATATATATATATATATTTTTTGAATTCTTTGAAAATAAAAATTGCTTTTGAAAGACCACTGTGCAAATACAGTGTGACATAAAATATTGCAATGACCGCCATTTTATTCTCTAGGATCTCTGCTAAAATATTTATATATTATATATAATGTTTGGGGGTTCTAAGTAATTTTCCAGCAGAAAATACTAATTTTAATTTGTAAGCAACATGTCAGAAAAAGACTTAGTCTTGAAGTGGTTAAACGGCCATAATTTTCTGCCATCAAGTTCATCCCTTTGATCTAAAAGAACAAAATGATACAATGATTCTTTTTATATCTTATTAGGGCAGGGTTAAAAAACAGAGAGGTCCTCTGTACAGAGTCCTGTGTTGTTGTCAACACAGCTCTGGGCTGTGATTGGACACAGCCGATCAGCAGGACTACAGTTGTGTC
>NW_028118949.1:0-11651 GCF_965119305.1 Pelophylax lessonae | reverse complement strand
TGTACAAACAATAGTAATTGGGCCTAGTGTGGTTGTGTACGTGTGATATACATACACTTTTTTGGGATCATATTTTCTATTCCGCTATTTAATCAAAAACCTTTGGGATCAGTTAAATTGGGGATAGTCTGTGTTGGTACGTGTGAGAGAGATCCACCTTTCCAAGTTGTTGGGGTTCAATCTCATACTTCTGAAGGTTTGAGGGTGCTGCCTGTTCCATACTCCCCTACTCCTAGCCTTTTAGAGGAGTACAAACAATAGTAATTGGGGCCTAGTGTGGTTGTGTACGTGTGATATACATACACTTTTTTGGGATCATATTTTCTATTCCGCTATTTAATCAAAAACCTTTGGGGATCAGTTAAATTGGGGGATAGTCTGTGTTGGTACGTGTGAGAGAGATCCACCTTTCCAAGTTGTTGGGGTTCATCTCATACTTCTGAAGGTTTGAGGGTGCTGCCTGTTCCATACTCCCCCTACTCCTAGCCTTTTAGGGGTACAAACAATAGTAATTGGGGCCTAGTGTGGTTGTGTACGTGTGATATACATACACTTTTTTGGGATCATATTTTCTATTCCGCTATTTAATCAAAAACCTTTGGGGATCAGTTAAATTGGGGGATAGTCTGTGTTGGTACGTGTGAGAGAGATCCACCTTTCCAAGTTGTTGGGGTTCATCTCATACTTCTGAAGGTTTGAGGGTGCTGCCTGTTCCATACTCCCCCTACTCCTAGCCTTTTAGGGGTACAAACAATAGTAATTGGGGCCTAGTGTGGTTGTGTACGTGTGATATACATACACTTTTTTGGGATCATATTTTCTATTCCGCTATTTAATCAAAAACCTTTGGGGATCAGTTAAATTGGGGGATAGTCTGTGTTGGTACGTGTGAGAGAGATCCACCTTTCCAAGTTGTTGGGTTCATCTCATACTTCTGAAGGTTTGAGGGTGCTGCCTGTTCCATACTCCCCCTACTCCTAGCCTTTTAGGGGTACAAACAATAGTAATTGGGGCCTAGTGTGGTTGTGTACGTGTGATATACATACACTTTTTTGGGATCATATTTTCTATTCCGCTATTTAATCAAAAACCTTTGGGGATCAGTTAAATTGGGGGATAGTCTGTGTTGGTACGTGTGAGAGAGATCCACCTTTCCAAGTTGTTGGGGTTCATCTCATACTTCTGAAGGTTTGAGGGTGCTGCCTGTTCCATACTCCCCCTACTCCTAGCCTTTTAGGGGTACAAACAATAGTAATTGGGGCCTAGTGTGGTTGTGTACGTGTGATATACATACACTTTTTTGGGATCATATTTTCTATTCCGCTATTTAATCAAAAACCTTTGGGGATCAGTTAAATTGGGGGATAGTCTGTGTTGGTACGTGTGAGAGAGATCCACCTTTCCAAGTTGTTGAGGTTCATCTCATACTTCTGAAGGTTTGAGGGTGCTGCCTGTTCCATACTCCCCCTACTCCTAGCCTTTTAGGGGTACAAACAATAGTAATTGGGGCCTAGTGTGGTTGTGTACGTGTGATATACATACACTTTTTTGGATCATATTTTCTATTCCGCTATTTAATCAAAAACCTTTGGGGATCAGTTAAATTGGGGGATAGTCTGTGTTGGTACGTGTGAGAGAGATCCACCTTTCCAAGTTGTTGAGGTTCATCTCATACTTCTGAAGGTTTGAGGGTGCTGCCTGTTCCATACTCCCCCTACTCCTAGCCTTTTAGGGGTACAAACAATAGTAATTGGGGCCTAGTGTGGTTGTGTACGTGTGATATACATACACTTTTTTGGGATCATATTTTCTATTCCGCTATTTAATCAAAAACCTTTGGGGATCAGTTAAATTGGGGGATAGTCTGTGTTGGTACGTGTGAGAGAGATCCACCTTTCCAAGTTGTTGGGGTTCATCTCATACTTCTGAAGGTTTGAGGGTGCTGCCTGTTCCATACTCCCCCTACTCCTAGCCTTTTAGGGGTACAAACAATAGTAATTGGGGCCTAGTGTGGTTGTGTACGTGTGATATACATACACTTTTTTGGGATCATATTTTCTATTCCGCTATTTAATCAAAAACCTTTGGGGATCAGTTAAATTGGGGGATAGTCTGTGTTGGTACGTGTGAGAGAGATCCACCTTTCCAAGTTGTTGGGGTTCATCTCATACTTCTGAAGGTTTGAGGGTGCTGCCTGTTCCATACTCCCCCTACTCCTAGCCTTTTAGGGGTACAAACAATAGTAATTGGGGCCTAGTGTGGTTGTGTACGTGTGATATACATACACTTTTTTGGGATCATATTTTCTATTCCGCTATTTAATCAAAAACCTTTGGGGATCAGTTAAATTGGGGGATAGTCTGTGTTGGTACGTGTGAGAGAGATCCACCTTTCCAAGTTGTTGGGGTTCATCTCATACTTCTGAAGGTTTGAGGGTGCTGCCTGTTCCATACTCCCCCTACTCCTAGCCTTTTAGGGGTACAAACAATAGTAATTGGGGCCTAGTGTGGTTGTGTACGTGTGATATACATACACTTTTTTGGGATCATATTTTCTATTCCGCTATTTAATCAAAAACCTTTGGGGATCAGTTAAATTGGGGGATAGTCTGTGTTGGTACGTGTGAGAGAGATCCACCTTTCCAAGTTGTTGGGGTTCATCTCATACTTCTGAAGGTTTGAGGGTGCTGCCTGTTCCATACTCCCCCTACTCCTAGCCTTTTAGGGGTACAAACAATAGTAATTGGGGCCTAGTGTGGTTGTGTACGTGTGATATACATACACTTTTTTGGGATCATATTTTCTATTCCGCTATTTAATCAAAAACCTTTGGGGATCAGTTAAATTGGGGATAGTCTGTGTTGGTACGTGTGAGAGAGATCCACCTTTCCAAGTTGTTGGGGTTCATCTCATACTTCTGAAGGTTTGAGGGTGCTGCCTGTTCCATACTCCCCCTACTCCTAGCCTTTTAGGGGTACAAACAATAGTAATTGGGGCCTAGTGTGGTTGTGTACGTGTGATATACATACACTTTTTTGGGATCATATTTTCTATTCCGCTATTTAATCAAAAACCTTTGGGGATCAGTTAAATTGGGGGATAGTCTGTGTTGGTACGTGTGAGAGAGATCCACCTTTCCAAGTTGTTGGGGTTCATCTCATACTTCTGAAGGTTTGAGGGTGCTGCCTGTTCCATACTCCCCCTACTCCTAGCCTTTTAGGGGTACAAACAATAGTAATTGGGGCCTAGTGTGGTTGTGTACGTGTGATATACATACACTTTTTTGGGATCATATTTTCTATTCCGCTATTTAATCAAAAACCTTTGGGGATCAGTTAAATTGGGGGATAGTCTGTGTTGGTACGTGTGAGAGAGATCCACCTTTCCAAGTTGTTGGGGTTCATCTCATACTTCTGAAGGTTTGAGGGTGCTGCCTGTTCCATACTCCCCCTACTCCTAGCCTTTTAGGGGTACAAACAATAGTAATTGGGGCCTAGTGTGGTTGTGTACGTGTGATATACATACACTTTTTTGGGATCATATTTTCTATTCCGCTATTTAATCAAAAACCTTTGGGGATCAGTTAAATTGGGGGATAGTCTGTGTTGGTACGTGTGAGAGAGATCCACCTTTCCAAGTTGTTGGGGTTCATCTCATACTTCTGAAGGTTTGAGGGTGCTGCCTGTTCCATACTCCCCCTACTCCTAGCCTTTTAGGGGTACAAACAATAGTAATTGGGGCCTAGTGTGGTTGTGTACGTGTGATATACATACACTTTTTTGGGATCATATTTTCTATTCCGCTATTTAATCAAAAACCTTTGGGGATCAGTTAAATTGGGGGATAGTCTGTGTTGGTACGTGTGAGAGAGATCCACCTTTCCAAGTTGTTGGGGTTCATCTCATACTTCTGAAGGTTTGAGGGTGCTGCCTGTTCCATACTCCCCCTACTCCTAGCCTTTTAGGGGTACAAACAATAGTAATTGGGGCCTAGTGTGGTTGTGTACGTGTGATATACATACACTTTTTTGGGATCATATTTTCTATTCCGCTATTTAATCAAAAACCTTTGGGGATCAGTTAAATTGGGGGATAGTCTGTGTTGGTACGTGTGAGAGAGATCCACCTTTCCAAGTTGTTGGGGTTCATCTCATACTTCTGAAGGTTTGAGGGTGCTGCCTGTTCCATACTCCCCCTACTCCTAGCCTTTTAGGGGTACAAACAATAGTAATTGGGGCCTAGTGTGGTTGTGTACGTGTGATATACATACACTTTTTTGGGATCATATTTTCTATTCCGCTATTTAATCAAAAACCTTTGGGGATCAGTTAAATTGGGGGATAGTCTGTGTTGGTACGTGTGAGAGAGATCCACCTTTCCAAGTTGTTGGGGTTCATCTCATACTTCTGAAGGTTTGAGGGTGCTGCCTGTTCCATACTCCCCCTACTCCTAGCCTTTTAGGGGTACAAACAATAGTAATTGGGGCCTAGTGTGGTTGTGTACGTGTGATATACATACACTTTTTTGGGATCATATTTTCTATTCCGCTATTTAATCAAAAACCTTTGGGGATCAGTTAAATTGGGGGATAGTCTGTGTTGGTACGTGTGAGAGAGATCCACCTTTCCAAGTTGTTGGGGTTCATCTCATACTTCTGAAGGTTTGAGGGTGCTGCCTGTTCCATACTCCCCCTACTCCTAGCCTTTTAGGGGTACAAACAATAGTAATTGGGGCCTAGTGTGGTTGTGTACGTGTGATATACATACACTTTTTTGGGATCATATTTTCTATTCCGCTATTTAATCAAAAACCTTTGGGGATCAGTTAAATTGGGGGATAGTCTGTGTTGGTACGTGTGAGAGAGATCCACCTTTCCAAGTTGTTGGGGTTCATCTCATACTTCTGAAGGTTTGAGGGTGCTGCCTGTTCCATACTCCCCCTACTCCTAGCCTTTTAGGGGTACAAACAATAGTAATTGGGGCCTAGTGTGGTTGTGTACGTGTGATATACATACACTTTTTTGGGATCATATTTTCTATTCCGCTATTTAATCAAAAACCTTTGGGGATCAGTTAAATTGGGGGATAGTCTGTGTTGGTACGTGTGAGAGAGATCCACCTTTCCAAGTTGTTGGGGTTCATCTCATACTTCTGAAGGTTTGAGGGTGCTGCCTGTTCCATACTCCCCCTACTCCTAGCCTTTTAGGGGTACAAACAATAGTAATTGGGGCCTAGTGTGGTTGTGTACGTGTGATATACATACACTTTTTTGGGATCATATTTTCTATTCCGCTATTTAATCAAAAACCTTTGGGGATCAGTTAAATTGGGGGATAGTCTGTGTTGGTACGTGTGAGAGAGATCCACCTTTCCAAGTTGTTGGGGTTCATCTCATACTTCTGAAGGTTTGAGGGTGCTGCCTGTTCCATACCCCCCCTACTCCTCATCTAGCCTTTTAGGGGTACAAACAATAGTAATTGGGGCCTAGTGTGGTTGTGTACGTGCGAGATACATACACTTTTTTTGATCATATTTCCTATTCCGCTATTCAATAAAAACCTTTGAGGATCAATTGAATTGCGGGATAGTCTGTGTCGGTACGTGTGAGAGAGATCCACCTTTCCAAGTTGTTGGGGTTCATCTCATACTTCTGAAGGTTTGAGGGTGCTGCCTGTTCCATACCCCCCCTACTCCTCATCTAGCCTTTTAGGGGTACAAACAATAGTAATTGGGGCCTAGTGTGGTTGTGTACGTGCGAGATACATACACTTTTTTTGATCATATTTCCTATTCCGCTATTCAATAAAAACCTTTGAGGATCAATTGAATTGCGGGATAGTCTGTGTCGGTACGTGTGAGAGAGATCCACCTTTCCAAGTTGTTGGGGTTCATCTCATACTTCTGAAGGTTTGAGGGTGCTGCCTGTTCCATACCCCCCCTACTCCTCATCTAGCCTTTTAGGGGTACAAACAATAGTAATTGGGGCCTAGTGTGGTTGTGTACGTGCGAGATACATACACTTTTTTTGATCATATTTCCTATTCCGCTATTCAATAAAAACCTTTGAGGATCAATTGAATTGCGGGATAGTCTGTGTCGGTACGTGTGAGAGAGATCCACCTTTCCAAGTTGTTGGGGTTCATCTCATACTTCTGAAGGTTTGAGGGTGCTGCCTGTTCCATACCCCCCCTACTCCTCATCTAGCCTTTTAGGGGTACAAACAATAGTAATTGGGGCCTAGTGTGGTTGTGTACGTGCGAGATACATACACTTTTTTTGATCATATTTCCTATTCCGCTATTCAATAAAAACCTTTGAGGATCAATTGAATTGCGGGATAGTCTGTGTCGGTACGTGTGAGAGAGATCCACCTTTCCAAGTTGTTGGGGTTCATCTCATACTTCTGAAGGTTTGAGGGTGCTGCCTGTTCCATACTCCCCCTACTCCTCATCTAGCCTTTTAGGGGTACAAACAATAGTAATTGGGGCCTAGTGTGGTTGTGTACGTGTGATATACATACACTTTTTTTGGATCATATTTTCTATTCCGCTATTCAATAAAAACCTTTCTAGGGCAAGATCTTAAATTACAGAAATATGAGGAGACCGTCAAATAAGGGCCGTGGCCTGGGTCGTGGTGCTGCTGGTAGAGCTCCTGTTGCAAGGAGAGGACATGGTCGATCTGTGCCAGCTACACGCACAAGTGAAACACCTTCCTCAAGTGTGAGTAGGCGACAGAACCTGCATCAGTATTTGGTAGGGCATCAAACGCCCCTAGAAGTGATGAGGCCAGAACAAGTTGAGGCGATAGTAGATTGGTTTGCTGCTGACAGTGCCTCCAGTTCCTTCACATTGTCTCCCACCCAGTCTACTTCAGAAAGGTCAGAGTTGGCACCTGCAGCCAATGTCCAACCGTCTTTCACCTCACCCCCTTGCAAATCAGGCCAGCAGTCTGAGCCCCAAGCCATACAGCAGTCTCTTATTCTTTTTGAGGACTCTGTCAGCAGGGTTTCCCAGGGCCATCCACCTAGCCCTGCCCCAGAAGTGGAAGAGATTGAGTGCAGCGATGCCCAACCACTTATTTCTCAAGATGAGTACATGCAAGGATCATCGCAGCACGTCTCCGATGATGACGAAACGCAGGTGCCAACTGCTGCGGCGTTCAGCATTGTGGAGACCGACAAGGAGGGCAGGGGTGAAGACTGGGTGGAAGATGATGTGGAGGACGATGAGGTCCTCGACCCCACATGGAATGAACGTCATGCAGGTGAACTGAGTAGTTTGGAGGAAGAGGCGGTGGTCGCACAGAGCCACCAGCACAGCAGAAGAGGGAGCAGGGTGCAGAAGCGGAGCGGCCGTGCCCTAGACACTACGCCCGCTACTGCCCAACGCAGCAAGGGAACGAGCGCACCAAAGTCAGCTCAAAGGAGTTCTCTAGCGTGGAAGTTCTTTAGAAAATGTGCTGATGACAGGACACGAGTGGTTTGCACCCTGTGCAATCAGAGCTTGAAGCGAGGCATGAACCTTCTCAACCTGAGCACAACCTGCATGATCAGGCATCTAAGTGCAAAGCACGAGCTGCAGTGGAGTACACACCTTCAAAACCAAGAAACGTCTCTGGCTCATCCTGCTTCCTCTTCTGCTGCAGTCTCGGCCGCTCCAGCCACATCTGTAGTGATACCGGCACCTGCCACCCCGCAAACAGACGATCTGTCAGCAACACCACCACCTGGGTCACCAACAACCATCTCCACAATGTCCCGTGGAAGCGTTCAGCTTTCCATCTCCCAAACACTTGAGAGGAAGAGGAAGTACCCCCCTACCCACCCGCGATCCCTGGCCCTGAATGCCAGCATTTCAAAATTATTGGCCTTTGAAATGCTGTCATTCCGTCTGGTGGAGACGCACAGTTTTAAAAACCTTATGTCGGTGGCTGTCCCACAGTACGTCGTGCCCAGCCGCCACTACTTTTCCAGGCAAGCCATCCCTTCCCTGCACAACCAAGTGGGGGAAAAAATCAGGTGTGCACTGCGCAACGCCATCTGTGCCAAGGTCCACCTAACTACGGATACGTGGACCAGTAAGCACGGTCAGGGGCGTTATATCTCCCTAACGGCACACTGGGTAAATGCAGTGGCGGATGGGCCTGAGGCGGATAGCAATTTGGCGCATGTCCTTCCACCACCGAGGATTGCAGGGCGCTTCAGTTTGCCTCCTGTTCCTAACTCCTCCTACTCCGCTTCCTCATCCTCTACCGCCTCCTCATCCGGACAGCGTAACACCTTCACCACCAACTTCAGCACGGCCAGGGGTAAACGACAGCAGGCAGTTTTACAACTTGCCTGTTTGGGGGACAAACCACACACCGCGCAGGAGTTGTGGAGGAGCATGGAACAGCAGACAAATGAGTGGTTGCTGCCAGCGAGCCTCAAGCCCGGCCTGGTGGTGTGCGATAACGGGCGAAATCTCATAGCAGCTCTGGGCCTAGCCGGTTTGACGCACATCCCTTGCCTGGCGCATGTGCTGAATTTGGTGGTGCAGAGGTTCCTTAAAAACTACCCCGATATGTCAGAGCTGCTGCAGAAAGTGCGGGCCGTTTGTGCGCACTTTCGGCGTTCTCACCCTGCTGCTGCTCGCCTGGCAGCGCTGCAGCGTAACTTCGGCCTTCCCGCTCACCGCCTCATATGTGACGTGCCCACAAGGTGGAACTCCACCTTGCACATGCTGGAAAGACTGTGCGAGCAGCAGCAGGCCATAGTGGAGTTTCAGC
This sequence comes from Pelophylax lessonae, assembly GCF_965119305.1. Classification (NCBI taxonomy): domain Eukaryota; kingdom Metazoa; phylum Chordata; class Amphibia; order Anura; family Ranidae; genus Pelophylax; species Pelophylax lessonae. Next base: position 2,885 of record NW_028118949.1, on the reverse strand, counting down.
TGCAGCACGCACGCGTGAGTCGCTCTGCGGAACAGCACCACTTCACCACCAATAACTGGGCCTCCATGCGAGACCTGTGTGCCTTGTTGCGCTGTTTTGAGTACTCCACCAACATGGCCAGTGGCAATGACGCCGTTCTCAGCTTAACTATCCCACTTCTATGCCTCCTTGAAAAAACAATTCGGGCGATGATGGAAGAGGATGTGGCACAGGATGAGGAGGAGGAGGAGGATGAAGAGGTAACATTTCCAAGGCTTTCAGGGCAGTCATTCGCAAGGGGCTCCGAGGGTGGGTTCCTGCACACGCAAACGCCAGGGACGCAATTGTCCAGCAGGGGCACAGTTCTGGAGGATGAGGAGGATGAGGAGGAGGAGGAGCTGGAGGAGGAGATGGAACCATGTTCACAGCAGGGTGGCACCCAGGCCAGCTCATGGCCATCACTGGTGCGTGGCTGGGGGGATACAGAGGACACGGACCATACACCTCCCACAGAGGACAGCCTTTCGTTGCCTCTGGGCAGCCTGGCACACATGAGCGATTACATGCTGCAGTGTCTCCACAACGACCGCCGAGTTGCCCACATTCTAACTTGTGCTGATTACTGGGTGGCCACGCTGCTGGATCCCCGTTACAAGGACAACGTACCGTCCTTAATTCACTCACTGGAGCGCGATCGCAAGATGCGCGAGTACAAGCGCACGCTGGTAGACGCCATGCTGCTGGCATTCCCATCTGACAGCGGGGCCACAGTGGAAGCACAAGGCAGAGGAGGAGGAGGAGGAGGTCGCCAACGCAACCAGGGCACCGCCAGCACCTCAGAAGGCAGGGTTAGCATGGCCGAAATGTGGAAAAGCTTTGTCAGCACGCCACAACAAACAGCAGCACCAGCAGCTCAGATGGAACGTCTTAGCAGGAGGCAGCATTTTACCAACATGGTGGAGCAGTATGTGTGCACACGCCTACATGTAGTGAATGACGGGTCTGCCCCCTTCAACTTCTGGGTCTCCAAATTGGGCACATGGCCTGAGCTTGCCCTTTACGCCTTGGAGGTGCTGGCGTGCCCTGCAGCCAGTGTATTATCTGAACGGGTATTTAGCACGGCTGGGGGCGTTATAACAGACAAGCGCAGCCGCCTGTCCAGAGACAATGTGGACAAGCTCACGTTCATTAAAATGAACCAGGCATGGATCCCACGGGACTTTTCCGTACCTTATGCAGAATAGCAATGGATACCGACCTTACCCACCCATTGTTCCATTTTTGCTCTTTCTCACTCTTTTGGGGTGTACCCTCATTTAAAATTTGTGAAAAGAAGCAGTGTTGGCTACCTCGTCCTCCTCCTCAGGGCCAGATTAATGTAGGGGCTATTGGAGCTGCAGCTCCAGGCCCCTACCTTTTATATAGGCCCCGGGTTGGCCATATTCACTGTTACCGCTCTTCTGTCACTTGTAAACACAGAAGTCTGGCTTCTATGCTCGCTTCCCCAGGCAGCACCCTCAGAACCTCCCCACACAGCGTGAAGGCCGGACAAGGAGGGACAGTTGGCGATGCATGGATGTGTTTATGGGCTTCAGAGACAGCATCCCATGTTGAATTAGGCATGCATGGCTGCACCCTTCCTCCTCTGGGTGCATGGCAAGGCACGGCCCTTAAGGCCCTTCAAAATCCTCAGCACCAAGCCCATGATGCTGTTAATCCGGCCCTGGTCCTCCTCCACCGCCGCTTCCACCTACACCGCCCATAGGTGTGCGCAGCCTATTGCATTAAGGTGTGCACCCCAAAGTTGAAATACACATGCATGTGTTTGCCAGCAGGGAGAGTAATGTATCGGGGCCATGTACCTGTAGGCAAGGAGAAATAGAGCAGAGCAGGTCCCAGGGAGATCTTTCCCATCTCCTCACTGGCAATGCTATGTGCCCTAGGTGATTAGGGTGTGCCCAGGCACACCCAGCACACCCTGTGCGCACGCCTATGTCACCGCCACATCCACCACCACCTCAACCTCCCTCCTACTCCATATGGGCCTCGTCCTTCAGAGATGAAGAAGAACATTGTTTTATTTTTCTGTTTTTTTTTGTTGTTTTAAGTTATTTCCCTATCCACATTTGTTTGCAGAGCACTTGCCATGCTCTTAATTACGTTTTGCTGCCATTTGCAGCACTCTAGCCCTTTCCTTTGGTGTTTTAGAGCCATTTTAGTGCCTTAAAGTTCGGGTCCCCATTGACTTCAATGGGGTTCGGTGTCCGGGAAAAGTTCGGTAAAAGTCCGGGACACGGACCCGGACTTTTTTTTAAAGTTCGGCCGAACCCGTCGAACACGGACATCTAGGTGTCCGCTCAACCCTATGACTGTGTCTATTCTATGTTATACTGTGCATGGTGTGTGTGCTTTGAGTTGAGGGTGTTGTCTGGTGTGTACTGTGTTTCTGCACTGTGTTTGTGTTTTGTTTGCTTGGTAGCATGTGCACTTTCTCCCACATAAGTATTTCAATTGTGTATAAATGTATTAGCCTGAGTTCAGATTTAGGGCTGTTTTATTACCTGTTATCCCTTAGGGTAAAATATAATGTCAGATAGCGGAAAATATTATACAGAAAAATCCCTAGTTATGTCTACTCATATATGCTATACAGGGTCCTATAACGCAAACATTAAGGCTGGTCTACTAAAGAAGTTAATAATCTCCACAAAATAAGGCTAGGTTCATTTTGTTGCATTTCCATTCTCATATCCACTTCAGTTATTTAATCATATGAACAGCAAATCTTCGTTTACTAATTTTATCTGCACATAATTGGATAATTAAAGTGATTATTCACAACAGCCTTCTTTCGTTTGTACTTTAACAAATAATCTTTATTGGAAAATAGGCCTTGAATAAATATG
>NW_028118950.1:0-11847 GCF_965119305.1 Pelophylax lessonae | reverse complement strand
TGAAAGGGGGCACGCTGGTCACTCTGCATTGAAAGGGGGCACGCTGGTCACTCTGCATTGAAAGGGGGCACGCTGGTCATTCAAACTTGTATTTAGATGCATTTTACTTTAATTACATCAGTATTTTCATAACAAACAATACATGTGCTTAGGGGGTAAGGGTTTCTTTAACTAATCTAGTGGAAGAGACTCGAGGGCTAAAATCCCGCGGGTTAGGGGGCGCAAATTACTTGCCTTGCCCCGGGTGCTGACAACCGATGCTACGCCACTGCATGAGACTGAAGGGAAATGCTCCATCTAGGACACAGCAAAAAAAATAAAAAATAAATAAATAATTGCTTTTTCCTGAACAAATTTAAAAAAACTTTTGTTTGGAATTCTACGCTGTATGATATTGTTACACTGAAAAAAGTGTGTGTGCATAATATGATCTGAATTTTTCTGCAGAAAACCTCCCAGGACTGTCTGGAAACAAATTTGTTCAAGTGCCGGCCGGTGATCCGGCCAAAATCACCTGCTCCTATCCCTGTAGGTTCAGAACTGCCGAAAAGTATTGGTGCCGATGGAGTAACAACAAGTGTGAACCCATGAGTGACGTGGAAGATACTCAAGATAGTCAGCTGGTCAACTGCCAGACAGAGGACCTGGTGCTCACCATCAGGTCCGTATCCCCGAAGGACAGCGGATTCTACTGGTGTGGTGTCAAAGAGGGCAGCCGATACGGCGAGAGCATCTCCTCTCACCTAATTGTTGTTGGTGAGTTCTGGCCCAACGAGAGGATTCATTACGAACTCTCAAAATACATTAAAGTCTCATTAACACAAAAGGGTGTCATTAATGGGGTGGCAAGCATGTTCATATCTATGCACATAGCCAGATTAAGAGATGCCTCTACCATATGTCCAACTGTCTTTTTATAGCTACAGCCATTTTTATTGTAAAGCATTGGAAAGAGCCATGGATTGCTATGTTGTAGTTCAGGGTCTCCAAACTTTTTAAACAAAGGGCCAGTTGACTATTCTTCAAAGTTTAGCGGGGCCGGACTGTGGCCAGTGGAGAAGAAAATGTCCTGGTGTCAGTGGAATTCAACAATGAACCATCATTGGTATAATTGGGAAAAATCGGGCCTCGTCATTGGTATTAGTGGGAGGAATAGTGCCCCATCATTGGTGCCAGTAGGAGGAATAGTGAACAATTATTGGTGTCAGTGGGAGGAATAGTGCCCCATCATTGGTGTCAGTGGGAGGAATAGTGCCCCATCATTGGTACCAGTAGGAGGAATAGTGAACCATCATTGTGGAATAGTGCCCCACCATTAGTGTCAGTTGGAGGAATAGTGCCTCCATCATTTGTATCAATGCGAGGAATAGTGCCCCATCATTAGTGTCAGTGGAAGGAATAGTGCCCCATCATTGGTGTAAGTGGGAGGAATAGTGCCCCATCATTGGTGTCAGTGGGAGGAATAGTGCTCCACCATTGGTGTCAGTGGGAGGAATAGTGCCCCATCATTGGTGTCAGTGGGAGGAATAGTGCCCCATCATTGGTGTCAGTGGGAGGAATAGTGCCCCATCATTGGTGTCAGTGGGAGAAATAGTGCCCCATCATTGGTGCCAGTAGGAGGAATAGTGCCCCATCATTTTGGAATAGTGCCCCACCATTAGTGTCAGTTGGAGGAATAGTGCCTCCATCATTCGTATCAATGGGAGGAATAGTGCCCCATCATTAGTGTCAGTGTAAAGAATAGTGTCCCATTGTTGGCGTCAGTGGGAGGAATAGTGCCCCATCATTGGTGTCAGTGGGAGAATAGTGATCCATTATTGGTATAAGTGGGTGGAATAGTGTCCTATCATTGGTAACAGCAGGAGGAAAATGCCCCATCATTGGTGTCAGTGAGAGGAATAGTGCCCCATCATTGGTGTCAGTGGGGGGAATAGTGCCTCATCATTGGTATCAGTGGGGGGAATAGTGCCTCATCATTGGTGTCAGTGGGAGGAATAGTGCCCCATCATTGGTGTCAGTGGGGGGAATAGTGCCTCATCTTTGGTAACAATGGGAAGAATAGTACCCCATCGTTGGTGTCAGTAGGAGGAATAGTGCCTCATTACTGGTGTTAGTGGGAGGAATTGTGCCCCACCATTGGTGTCAGTGGGAAGAATAGTGCCTCATCATTGGTGTCAGTGGAAAAAATAGTGCCCCATTGTCGGTGTCTTTGACAGAAACAATGCCCCACTGTTGCTAAAGGTGGGGGGAATAATACCTCAATTGCCAGATTAAAGCAAGCAAAGGGCCACATCAGGCCCCTGGGCCACAGTTTTCGAGATCACTTTGGTAGTTGACTGAATGCCTGTCTTTTCTTACCCCAGAACCCAGAAGCGATGTACGAAATATTGATGGACGGGCAAACTTTGCTGGAGAACCAAGAAACGCGCAAGCGCTTGTCACCCCTTCCAGGTTAGTCCTGAATGCATCTACAGAGACATCTGTTATGATTCAGAAAATTGCATTTTATTAGTAATATGGATGTGGCCTGGTGAAAGCCTAAATTTTGAGTATAGAGTCAGAGTATTTGTGTCAGTTGGTGTGCTGGGAGCCCAATTCAATGAGACCACAGATATGATTTCATGTCCACTGATCAACTGTTTGGGGCGAAACCTTCAGAAGCCACCATCACATGTTTTTTCTATGGTGCAATGCAGCCCATCCTCTGGGGGTTATGCTTCAATCACAAGTTAAAGCAACTGACAGAAAACTGATGGCCACCATTGGCCATCCATAGGCCAGAATATACCCAATGGTAAACATTAAAGTGTATATAAAGCCAAAACTTGTTTTCTTTTAAATAGAATGTGAAAGGGTTACCCTGTGGGGTTTCTACTGCTGAACAAATATGTTCACCACTCACAAGCCCATTACACGGAGTCACTCTGTTGGCTGACTGGGTGCCAGAAGCCAAGCAGGGCTCATTGAAATGCCTCAACCAGGAGAAGAAGACTGCGGTACTCCATTAAAATACAATGTAGGTGTAACTTTTTTGTTCCAGACCAGCAAGCACCAAATCCTCCCCTGGGACGATTTTCACCTAAAAGCTGGACTCAGCCACAGTGACCAATAAAGTTACACCTACGTTGAATGTGTCGCCATCTTTTTCTCCTTTGGGTTTTTGTTGCTGTCCCCATTGGAAAGATTCACCCTATCACGTACCTGGAGGTGAGCCTGAACGGTGAGGAAGGCCTCTCTTACGCCTCTAACTCAGGACCCCTGATAGTGCAGACAGGAGGTGCCGAGTATAGAATAGCACGAGTGCCTGATGTAGCTGGAAGCAGGCTGAAGTCCACAGACAGGGATAGCCGGGTAGGTCCAGAGCAGGTATGCAGGCAACAGGTGCTGGTGGCAGGAGCGTAGTGAGACAAGCTGGGTCAGAAGCCAAATGGTCATACAGGAGCCAGAAGGAGCAGACTGGAGCGGAGGTCAAGGGACAAGCCGAGGTAGGTGCAGGCGGAGAGCAGAGGATAGTCAGGACAAGCCGGGTCTGGTACTGGTAAACAGGATACAGGTAGCAGGTTCAGGTCAACAAGGCTGAAGACAAAGCAGCACTGGAGCTGAGCAAGGGCTGAGTTTAAATAGTCCATTTGGCACCAGCATCTGTCACGTTGCGTGTTCTCGTGCTTGCGTGCGCGCGTTCGCGCATGCGCATTCGCCAAGTCCCTGCGGGATTGAACAGAAACACAACTCTGAACAGAAAACCTCTTCTTACACACCCTTACTATTTTTCAGAACGAAATTGATGGGAAATTCCAAATGTTTGAGTTGCCATTGGAAAAAGGAGGAGAGGGGAATTCCTCCAATGGATAAACCGGTTTGGTGACAACTGTCTAAAAGGAGATGTCCCCTGGATTTTATAGAGATAGCCTCTTTCTTCCCGCTGTGACTCTACGATATGAAATAAAGGAAAATCTCCTTGACAGGACGCAGGCAGCAAAAAAAAAACAAAAAATCCTACTGTAACAATCCTACAGGCTCACCTGAGTCAGAGGACTGCTGCCCGGAGGTAGGAGTGGAGCCCAGTGGCAAGGACCGCAGGCAGGTAGTAGGTGCAGGAAGTCTGGCAGAGGCGTGGTCAGACCATCCGGGTTGGCTACGGTGGTAGCAGTGCTGGATACCGGATGGACACCAGGTATTACTCTGATGAGGACACGGGTTCACCTGAGGTGCGAAAACTAAGTGCTAGCTGGTTTTCACTAGAGCCCCTGATGGTGGGGATAGACTGCGCTGCAAGCTAACACCGGGTCGCGGTCCCCAGGATTACCCAGCCAGGCAGAGTGCAGGTTCGGTCCGGAATCGGAGGAGCAGACAAGGGATAACCAGAGAGAAGTCAGACGAGCCAAAGGTCGGGGCGGGCAGCAGTAAGCGTGGTCAGACAGTCCGGATCGGCAACGGAGGTAGCAGTTCAGTAGGTAGGGACAAAGCAGAAGAGTAGTCGGTAGTCAATTCCTGGTCAGCAGTGGATTTGTGGTAGTAGGCAAGAGCAGCAGGTGAGGAGACACTTGATCAAGGCTCAGGAGCTCAATAATCAGCAAGCTGGAGTGCAAGGGGCTGGACTTATATAGGGAAGTACCAGGTGTGGGGAATCAAGGGTGATGAGCAAGGCATGGCAAGACTAAGGTTGAATAATAGGCTTCAAGGTCGGTAGCCTAGTAAGCAGGGCTACCACCTGGGATGTGGCAGGACACGGGTTCAAATCCCGACACATACAAAGATCTTATCCATTCCTTACTTTATCCAAAAAGAAAAAAACAAAAACTTTGCATACATTTACAATACATACACTTAAAAGGTGAAGGAGTCTTTTTATTCCCAATTCTCGGCACTCTACAACCTCTAATTTCAGTGTTGGCCTGTAAGGCCACCCATCATCATGATGGCCGGGCCAATAGAAAGGCGCAGGAGCAAGGGTTGGCCTTCAACACTACAAGTCAAAGCTTGAAGACCAGAATCCAAGCCCCCCTCTAAAGTTCTTTAGGTGCTTATATGCTAACCTTTCGCTCATTTTCAAAGTTTGTTGTTCACAGAAAGGTTCACTTTAATATTTTGTGACTTTTTTATTGAATACATCTTTTCTTTGCCCATTTCTAGCGCTGGCAACAACAAGAGCGGCACCGTCACCGCCATCGTGGTCTCTGTGTGTGCCGCTGTATTGGTGGTCTGTGCTGTGTTCTTATTCCTCAAACTGAAACAGAGGAAGAATTCTGGTAAGTATGACCATTTGTACACATAATCAGTGATGACACTATAAAAAATTATTTATTGGAGGGGGGCAAATTAAATCGTGCAAAACTTAATAAATGATGCAGCACAAATGTGATTTTAATGTCCATATTCCTAGTTATTAAATGGCAGCTAAGTGTCAGAGAATTACAAAACATTGTATTTAACCACTTAAACGGAAGATTTTACCCACTTCCTGACCAGGGGGTATTTTGCGATTCGCCGCTGCGTGACTTTAACTGACAATTGCGCGGTCATGCGACGCTGTACCCAAACGAATTTGACGTCCTTTTTTTCCCACAAACAGAGCTTTCTTTTGGTGGTATTTGATCACCTGTGCGATTTTTTGATCATGCGCTATAAACAAAAAAAGAGCGTTAATTTTGCAAAAATAACAATATTTTTCACATTTTTTTACATGAAATCCCCCCCCCCCCAAAAAAAATGTAAAAATCAAAATTATTTTAACATTTTAGGCCAATTTGTTTTCTGCTACATATGTTTGGTAAAAAAAAAATCGCAATAAGCGTATTTTGATTGGTTTGCGCAAAAGTTATTGCGTTTACTAACTAACGGAAAGATTTTTGTCATTTTTATTGTTTTTTTTTTTTTTTAATGAGTAATGGCAGCGATCTGCGTTTTTTTTTGCGGGACTGCGACATTGCGGCGGACAGATTAGACCCTTGACTGACATTTTTGACACTTTTGGGGGTACCAGGGACATTACTACAGTAATCAGTGCTATACATATGCACTGTTACTGTAAAAATGACACTGGCAGGGAAGGGGTTAACTTTATTGGAGAAGGAGGGGTTAAGTGTGTCCCTAGGGGCGTGCTTCTAACTGTGAAGGGATATGGCTGTTTGTGTAACTACAGAGATATACGATCCTGCATAGCAGGATCGTATGATCTCTGCTGTTACACAGGGGAGAATGACAGGCGGCTTTGTTTACATTAGCCGCCTGCCTTTCTCCCTCTGTAACCGACGATCGCGAGTGACCGGCGGACATCGGGTCCGCCGGTCACACGCGCTGGGATCACAGTGAGCGAGCAGGGGCCGGAGCGAGCCTCCGGCGGCGCGCGCTCACCCCTCATTGGCTCGCAGGCGAGTGACGTACCCATACGTCACTTTGCCTGCAAGGGGCTGACCGCCGCAGTATATGTACTTGCGGCGGTCGGCAAGCGGTTAAAGGGTATCTTATGGGGGCTCTAGCCTTCCCTAAAACCACTGTAGCACCGTAGTGTGTGCTACTAGTGAGAGAGTATGAAAAAGCGTATTCTGGTCAGGAATAACCTGAGTCACTGAATTGGGTCAGGGTTACTAGAGCCCAGGGCTGAATGAATCAACCTGGCAGCTTTCTGGTGCCTCACCCTGGTGTCTGGAAGGATGGAGAATCTTCTAGAACTAGAGGGCAGGGATTAGGAGGAGCTGCCATGACTATTTATAGGGCATCAGCCAATCCAGAAGTGGGCTGTCAGGGGACTGAGACAACCCCATAAATAGACATGGGCCATTTCAGCAAGGGAGGCGGGTGGAAGATGGATTGCTGAGGGGAGGCTGTTGGTGGCCCTTGAGGATACCCCTGCCGGGGAGGGATGGTACCTCAGGCTGGAGGCTCGGTATGTTGCTGAGGGGAGGCTGTTGGTGGCCCTTGAGGATACCCCTGCTGGGGAGGGATGGTACCTCAGGCTGGAGGCTCAGTATGGCTGGCCTAAGAAGGATCCCACCACAGGAGGCAGTTGGAGGAGAACCTTCAGGAGAGGCAGCGGAACAGAGCAAGGACAGACAGTGAGTAGAGATCAGCATTGAGCAGGGACAACACAAGGGGAGAGAACGTCAGCTGTAACTGTGCTCTCTGAAGACAGCAGTGGGCTTTGTCTTCATCCTTGTCCTGGGGAATCTCTATGGAAGTGTTCCAGTCGGGCAGGATTGGGGCAGGAAGTCAGGAGGGAGGGAGGGAGGAATGTCCTGCTGTTTGCTCACTGTACTACTTTATCAAGGGACTGAGAGTTCCTGCCTGTAATGGGTCTTTGCTGGACTAACAATAAAACTGTTAGTTCCCCCAAGAGTGAACAATAGGTGCTGTACTGTGAGAAACCAAGTCTGTGCAGTAAGAAGGAAAAGTGGACTTTTCTAAATAGGGAGGAAGTGTCCCTTTGTTCATAGTTCTGGACGTTTTCAAGCTGGGCATCCCATAATTACCTACCCCATCCAAGTTATCAACCCCTAATAAAACATCAAAAACAAGCAATGTAGTTTTTGGCTGGGCTGTAGTTGGCTCAGACTGATTGAATAGTTTTTTACCTGGTTTTTCTTTCCCTAAGCTTATGATGTATCACAGGTGCCAGTAGATGTCACTGGTATCACTAGTCATAGTATGAGATTTCACAAACAAAACTTAGTTATGAATATTTATATTTCCTTCAGCCAATCCAGTAGGAGGTTTATATCACTGGTGCATGCTGGGGAGGATATAAATATTTAAGACAGGCCATGTGCTCACTCTCTTCCCCTGGGCTGAGGCCTGGGGAGGTGCTGCTGGATGGAGTTCTGCTTTTGGGCCTAATAACCTGTTTTGGGGCCTAATATGTGCTGAAGTGGTCCTGAAGCTGTCCTGCCTGGCCTGGATGAAGGTGTGCCAAGGAGGAGACCGAGGGGAGGCCCCTTGCTGCAAAGAGCCAGGAAGAAAGCTGGTCTCTCAGGATACACTGAAACCTGGGAACATATTTATAGTGTTGCTGGGTGGGCTTAAAGATTCTGACACTGTGAAGCTGGGCATTGATCTGGAGAGTCTGTAAGTGATCTGCTACAGTATCTGGGACCCCTAACTCTCACCTCCTTAACTGTTCTACAATAAAACGAGACTGGAGCCCAATACCCTTTCTCGGTCCCCCCATTTTAGCCATGGACTCAGCCTAGGGGTGAAATACTAGCCTATCTCTGGAGGCAGGGGCAGACTGGCAACTTTTGGCCCAGGGGGCAAGTACAAACCAGAGGCCCATTGTGCAGTGACTCAACCCCCTTCCCACTCTCCCTCTTCCCATCCTCCTCCCGACCCCCATTCCAGGCTGAAGCCCTGTTCCAGGTACTCTCTACTCACAGGCTGAATCCAGGTTCCCAACCTGGCCAGCAGGGGGCGGTTGGTGGGAGCTGGGACAGCTCGGTTGGGGCTGGCCAGGGGAGGAGAGTCTCCAGTGGGGCATGGAACCGGCCTCTGTTTAGACACAGTTTGCACAATCTAACACGCACTCAGTAGGTTAGTGGCGGGGACTTTTTACTTCTCTTTACCAGGAATCCTTTAGGGATGTCTGTGGCAGAAGCAGTGCAGCCTTTTTACAGGACTTCAGAGTGGCCCAGGGGGCAATTGCCCCCCTGCCCCCTGGCCCAGTCCTCCCCTGTCTGGAGGTGCTAATCTGCCTTTGGGGTATCAGAGGGGTGCTGCACCACCTAATGCATTTTCCTGTGATAGGGTGTCAGCCATTCTGTACTGCTGCTGAATTCAGAGCAGAGCTGTCAATCCCATGTACAATGGGATAAGGTGATGTTGCAGGGGGTGGAAGCAATGTCCCTACTGGTTCACAAGCCTAAAATAATGGTAAGTAACCTTTAAAATATTTTCTGGAGTCCATGCTGCTCTGTACCCCTCAGTGCTCCCAGAGTTCCCCCTGAAATTCCTAAGCTGTTCCCAGGACAAAGAATCAGAAAGTATCAAAGCCAGTGGATCACCATGATGACAGCCAGGAAACTGACATTCCCAGCAAGGGTATCCTTCGTATTTCCATTGTTATGTCTTCTCTTGTCCTTTCGCAGATTTGGTCTCCGTTGGAAGTTACCGGACCAATATAAGTATGTCTGACCTGGACCACAACAACGGCAAGGAGAACCCGGCAGTGACCGACCTGCAGGAGGCTGAGGAGACTGATATCAGCCGTTTCGAAGGTATGAATTTCGTTACTTAGTGGCCTTCAAAGCTGATCTACTTATACAGAACTAACTAATCTTTGCTTTCTCCTTTTTTCTTGTTTTTCTTTTCTCATTGGCGTTATTTCTACTTTAAGATTCACCGAAGACAAAGAAAAAGGTAAGTCACCCATCTAGATAGCTTACAGAAATCAAGACATGATGAGGGGAATCACAGCTGGATTAGGTAGACCTGTACCTATGGCAGACAGGGCTACTGATAAGGCAGTACAGCCAGCCCTACTGTACTGGGTCCGGGCCCCATAAATTCAAAAGGGGGGCCCAGGCACCTACTAAGCAGGAAGTACTCTTATTGCAGACACCAATCCTCTTTTGCCTCCCCCCTGCAGCACTTCCAGCTTCTCCTCCTCTTTCTCTCTCCAGTTGCACTGCAGGGGGATTAGTCCTAGCACATGTGCCCCTTCCATCTGTTGTCTGGGCCCCCGTGTGCCCCTTTTCCCCACATAGCTTCCGGCTTCTCTCCTCTCCTTTCTCTCCCGCTGGCAGCTGCTATGGGCACACATGGGGAAGTTTTAGGATGGAGAGTAGGGGAAAGGGCCGGTAAATATGTCATTTACTGGCTCCTTCTTTTCCTGAATGAACACAGTGAGCAATCGGTACCAATCACTCCTGTGTCCATTCACAGTAAACTGTGTTTACTATGCTTCAGTTTGTGAATGAGGAGGAAGTCTGAGAGTGCTTCCTATTCATTCATCTGTGCAGCTGAGCCTGTAAAGAAGGGGAATGATAAATCTATGTCCTCAGTCACCTTTGGCTGGGGGGTTCCTTAGTCACTTTCAGCACCAGGTAAGCTGTATGGGGCCCCGTGATTTGTAACAGCAGCCCTTATGGCACAGGTGTATCTACCGCAAGGAAAACAATGCGTTTGCCTGGGGCAGCATTTTTCAGGGGGGCTGCGCCTGTAGCGGGATGATGACTGCAGCTGCCGTCATCACCCCGATATCGTTTTTTAGAGCCGACGGTCAGCTCTCTTGTAATAGCATTTGGAGTGGCTAACTAGCTGCTCAATTGCTATTACAAGCAGCGGTAGGGAAGCCCCCCCCCCCTCCCCACTTTCCAGGGCTCTCCCGTCCCACTGGGAGACCGAGTGACCAGCCGGTGCGTCTGCCGGCTGGTCGGACAGCCAAGCAAAGCCAGGATCAGCTTTGATCGGCTCCTCTGAACCATAAAGCGAAAGGGATAACATCACATCACTTCCAGTTTACTCAGGAACTATCGGCGCCAGTTTTTAAAAATCAAAAGCATCAAAACTCAAAAGCATTGGCGTTTTGATACTTTGAAGTGCAGAGGAGGGATTTGGAGTCTTATAGACCCCAGATCTCTCCATAAAGAGGACCTGTCACTGCCTATTGCTGTTACAGGGGATGTTTACATTCCTTGTTACAGCAATAAAAGTGATATAAAAAAATAAATAAAAGCAACAGTGCAAAAATAAAAAATAATAATAATGAAAAAAAAATGTAAGCCCCCCCCCCCCGTCCAACACCCCCCCCCCCCGTCCTTCCATGCTCGCACGCAAAGGCGAACGCACAGGTCGGTCCTACATTAACCCAAACAGCGATTGTCCCAAACATGTGAGGTATCACCACGTCCACGAAGGTCAGATCATGGCCAGTAATTCTAGCACCAAACAGCCTCTGTAAATCTAAAGTGGTAACCTGTAAAGGCTTTTAAAGCGTTGCCTAAAATTTAGGTTCTGCATGGGCTTGCACAATTTTAAAGCGGCTGAGGTGGGACAAATTTAGATGGTGGGGGGGGGGGGAGGGGGGCACAAAACCAAAATACACCACTGACCTATGGGCTGCACAAGCAAAGGGGCTGCCTTTCCCTTTATAGAGTTTAGGCACCATCATCAGTGCAGGGCATGGAAACTATGGAGTAGGGTTCAAGACCCAATGAGACAGTATAACCATACAGGTTATTGTGAAACCGGGCTAAAGGAAAGAAAAAGCCCTCCAGCCAGTGTGTAGCACAGCAAAGCCTTCTTAAAACAGAAAGTATTCACATGTCTCATCCCATTACTTCTAGCAGGAAATACATATTTATCCCCACTGCAAGCCATTCTTGTCTCAGGCCATGTGCATTTTGCAGGACACCATAGCCGGGGTCGTGATCTGCCGCGTGGCTGCATATGAGCAACTCACATCCTGTCTAGACACTCAGAGTAGTAACAGGAGGAAGTTGCAAACCTGCTGATGTCAGAACTTAAAAATACTCCTGTGTTCTTATGTTCACAATAGTTACATTGTTACAGAAATAATGGATTTTAAGTTGTCGAGAAATGGTAACTCCCCCAAACAATTAAAAAAAAAAGAAAGATCCAAAGATGCATGCTGATGTCATTAGACAGGGTCACTACATGAGCTGCAATATACAGAATAATTTACAATTCTGAGGTCTATAAGTAAAGCAGTAAATTATGGTGCCAGGATTAAGTGCTGGTATCTATTGGCGTAGTCGTGGTTTACCTTTGGGAAGGTTCCAGGCTGGGAGCAGTGAAAATTAAGGACATGCAGTACATATTTCAGTTAAAAAAGTTTTCATTTCACAAAATGTCTGCAAAAATCTGGAGGTTTTTGCAAAATGTTGCCAGCTCAAA
>NW_028118951.1:0-11861 GCF_965119305.1 Pelophylax lessonae | reverse complement strand
TATGATCTCTCTTCCATCATCCTCCAGTACAGCTCTGTGATCTCTCTTCCATCATCCTCCAGTACAGCTCTGTGATCTCTCTTCCATCATCCTCCAGTACAGCTCTGTGATCTCTCTTCCATCATCCTCCAGTACAGCTCTGTGATCTCTCTTCCATCATCCTCCAGTACAGCTCTATGATCTCTCGTCCATCACCCTGCAATATTTACCTAATATTGGGATTTACACAGAACATTCATATTACACTCTCATGTCGGTTTCTACCCTTAAGTAGCTAATCATCTCAAGCACTTCTCTCACCAGCACATCATGCTATTTCCAGTTTATACAGCAGCCAGTTACCTACCAGAATGTCTTTTGAATCTGGGAGGAAGCCCACACAAGCACAGGGAGAACATGAAAACTCCATGCAGATCGTGTCCTGGTTGGGATTCGAACCAAGGGCCCCAGTGCTGGAGGGCAGAAGCGCTAACCACCAACTCTCTGAGCTGCTCCCTGTGATATACACTGATATCCATCACCACATACTACACAATATATACAATGTGAGATGACTGTAGGATGTTTCCGGACACAATGAGAATGTTCTGCTTATTTCCTGTCCATGTGTTGTATTGTATCCGAAGAAGCACACATACAATGTTCTCACTGAATTATGGTTTTGTATTATGTTCTTTTAGAGACCACTCACACATCAAATCAGACAGAGTCCCCTTGGTTCTCAGTTAAAGATATGATTAATCTGTTTAATATATAATTATATAACGGAAGATCCAACCTAACTCTGTGCCTTCTCTTCTCTTATTTTCAGCAACCACGCCTCCCCCAGGTAAGGAGCTTCATTATTAAAAGCCTTTTTATGTTTCCATAATTCTGTAACAAAAATGTAAAGTGGAACTCCAGCCAAAGTTTTCTTGCTTCTTGGGTAGAGTGTGGAAAGGAAGGTGTCTGTGTCAGCTTTCAGTCATTGTGACACCATATCAGACTTTGATTTTTAATTTGGTGTCACCTGGAAAGAATGTGAGGGGGAAATCACCCAGCAGGGATACAGTCAGCAATTAAAACCTTTTCCTGCTCCACCCAAACAAACTGGGACTGGAGATACACTTTAAATCTGTGTTAACACAATGAGTTGGTATAAGCCGTGTATATCGGGGCAGCCATTGCATCACCAGACGAAAAGTGCATGGCCCTCCCCTGGCACCCAACACTGTGATCTCTCTTCCATCATCCTCCAGTACAGCTCTGTGATCTTTCTTCCTGCACCCTCCAGTAAATCTCTATGATCACTTTTCCCAGACACTCCAGTACAGCCATGCGATCTCTCTTCCATCATCCTCCAGTACAGCTCTGTGTTCTCTCTTCCATCATCCTGCAGTACAGCTCTGTGATCTCTCTCCCATCATCCTCTAGTACAGCTCTGTGATCTCTCTTCCATAATCCTCCAGTACAACTCTGTGATCTCTCTTCCATCATCCTCCAGTACAGCTCTGTGATCTCTCCTCCATCATCCTCCAGTACAGCTCTGTGATCTCTCTTCCATCATCCTCCAGTATAGCTCTGGGATCTATCTTCCATCATCCTCCAGTACAGCTCTTTGATCTCTCTTCCATCATCCTCCAGTACAGCTCTGAGATCTCTCTTCCATCATCCTCCAGTACTGCTCTGTGATCTCTCTTCCATCATCCTCCAGTACAGCTCTGTGTTCTCTCTTCCATCATCCTCCAGTACAGCTCTTTGTTCTCTCTTCCATCATCCTCCAGTACAGCTCTGTGATCTCTCTTCCATCATCCTCCAGTACATCTCTGTGATCTCTCTTCTATCATCCTCCAGTACAGCTCTGTGATCTCTCTTCCATCACCCTCCAGTACAGCTCTGTGATCTCTCCTCCATCATCCTCCAGTACAGCGCTGTGATCTCTCTTCCATCATCCTCCAGTAGAGCTCTGTGATCTCTCTTCCATCACCCTCCAGTACAGCTCTGTGTTCTCTCTTCCATCATCCTCCAGTACAGCTCTGTGATCTCTCTTCCATCATCCTCCAGTACAGCTCTGTGATCTCTCTTCCATCACCCTCCAGTACAGCTCTGTGATCTCTCTTCCATCATCCTCCAGTACAGCGCTGTGATCTCTCTTCCATCATCCTCCAGTAGAGCTCTGTAATCTTTCTTCAATCACCCTCCAGTACAGCTCTGTGTTCTCTCTTCCATAATCCTCCACTACAGCTCTGTGATCTCTCTTCCATCACCCTCCAGTACAGCTCTGTGATCTCTCTTCCATCACCCTCCAGTACAGCTCTGTGATCTCTCTTCCATCATCCTTCAGTACAGCTCTGTGATCTCTCTTCCATCATTCTCCAGTACAGCTCTGTGATCTCTCTTCCATCATCCTCCTGTACAGCTCTGTGATCTCTCTGCCATCATCCTCCAGTATAGCTCTGTGATCTCTCTTCCATCATCCTCCAGTACAGCTCTGTGATCTCTCTTCCATCATCCTCCAGTACAGCTCTGTGATCTTTCTTCCATCATCCTCCAGTACAGCCCTGCGATCTCTCTTACATCATCCTCCAGTACAGCTCTGTGTTCTCTCTTCCATCATCCTCCAGTACAGCTCTGTGTTCTCTCTTCCATCATCCTCCAGTACAGCCCTGCGATCTCTCTTCCATCATCCTCCAGTACAGCCCTGCGATCTCTCTTCCATAATACTCTAATACAACTCTGTGATCTCTCTTCCATCATCCTCCAGTACAGCTCTGTGATCTTTTTTCCATCTTCCTCCAGTACAGCTCTGTGATCTCTCTTTCATCATCCTCCAGTACAGCTCTGTGATCTCTCTTCCATCATTCTCCAGTACAACTCTGTGATCTCTCTTTCATCATCCTCCAGTAAAGCTCTGTGGTCTCTATTCCATCATCCTCCAGTACAACTCTGTGATCTCTCTTCCATCATTCTCCAACACAGCTCTGTGATCTCTCTTCCATCATCCTCCAGTACAACTCTGTGATCTCTCTTCCATCATTCTCCAACACAGCTCTGTGATCTCTCTTCCATCACCCCCCAGTACAGCTCTGTGATCTCTCTTCCATCATCCTCCAGTACAGCTCTGTGATCTCTCTTCCATCATCCTCCAGTACAGCTCTGTGATCTCTCTTCCATCATCCTGCAGTACAACTCTGTGATCTCTCTTCCATCATCCTGCAGTACAGCTCTGTGATCTCTCTTTCATCATCCTCCAGTACATCTCTTTAATCACTCTTCCTTCATCCTCCAGTACAACACTGTGATCTCTCTTACATCATCCTCCAATACAGCTCTGTGATCACTTTTCCTGCACCCTCCATTACAGCTCTTTGATCTCTCTTCAATCATCCTCCAATACAGCTCTGTGATCACATTTCCCGCACCCTCCAGTACAGCCCAGCAATCTCTCTTCCATCATCCTCCAGTACAGCTCTTTGTTCTCTCTTCCATCATCCTCCAGTACAGCTCTGTGATCTCTCTTCCATCATCCTCCAGTACAGCTCTGTGATCTTTCTTCTATCATCCTCCAGTACAGCTCTGTGATCTCTCTTCCATCACCCTCCAGTACAGCTCTGTGATCTCTCTTCCATCATCCTCCAGTACAGCGCTGTGATCTCTCTTCCATCATCCTCCAGTAGAGCTCTGTGATCTCTCTTCCATCACCCTCCAGTACAGCTCTGTGTTCTCTCTTCCATCATCCTCCAGTACAGCTCTGTGATCTCTCTTCCATCATCCTCCAGTACAGCTCTGTGATCTCTCTTCCATCACCCTCCAGTACAGCTCTGTGATCTCTCTTCCATCATCCTCCAGTACAGCGCTGTGATCTCTCTTCCATCATCCTCCAGTAGAGCTCTGTAATCTCTCTTCAATCACCCTCCAGTACAGCTCTGTGTTCTCTCTTCCATAATCCTCCACTACAGCTCTGTGATCTCTCTTCCATCATCCTCCAGTACAGCTCTGTGATCTCTCTTCCATCATCCTCCAGTACAGCTCTGTGATCTCTCTTCCATCATCCTCCAGTACAGCTCTGTGATCTCTCTGCCATCATCCTCCAGTATAGCTCTGTGATCTCTCTTCCATCATCCTCCAGTACAGCTCTGTGATCTCTCTTCCATCATCCTCCAGTACAGCTCTGTGATCTTTCTTCCATCATCCTCCAGTACAGCCCTGCGATCTCTCTTACATCATCCTCCAGTACAGCTCTGTGTTCTCTCTTCCATCATCCTCCAGTACAGCTCTGTGTTCTCTCTTCCATCATCCTCCAGTACAGCCCTGCGATCTCTCTTCCATCATCCTCCAGTACAGCCCTGCGATCTCTCTTCCATAATACTCTAATACAACTCTGTGATCTCTCTTCCATCATCAGTAACAAGCTCTGTGATCTTTTTTTTCATCTTCCTCCAGTAACAGCTCTGTGATCTCTCTTTCATCATCCTCCAGTACAGCTCTGTGATCTCTCTTCCATCATTCTCCAGTACAACTCTGTGATCTCTCTTTCATCATCCTCCAGTAAAGCTCTGTGGTCTCTCTTCCATCATCCTCCAGTACAACTCTGTGATCTCTCTTCCATCATTCTCCAACACAGCTCTGTGATCTCTCTTCCATCATCCTCCAGTACAACTCTGTGATCTCTCTTCCATCATTCTCCATCACAGCTCTGTGATCTCTCTTCCATCACCCCCAGTACAGCTCTGTGATCTCTCTTCCATCATCCTCCAGTACAGCTCTGTGATCTCTCTTCCATCATCCTCCAGTACAGCTCTGTGATCTCTCTTCCATCATCCTGCAGTACAACTCTGTGATCTCTCTTCCATCATCCTGCAGTACAGCTCTGTGATCTCTCTTTCATCATCCTCCAGTACATCTCTTTAATCACTCTTCCTTCATCCTCCAGTACAACACTGTGATCTCTCTTACATCATCCTCCAATACAGCTCTGTGATCACTTTTCCTGCACCCTCCATTACAGCTCTGTGATCTCTCTTCCATCATCCTCCAATACAGCTCTGTGATCACATTTCCCGCACCCTCCAGTACAGCCCAGCAATCTCTCTTCCATCATCCTCCAGTACAGCTCTTTGTTCTCTCTTCCATCATCCTCCAGTACAGCTCTGTGATCTCTCTTCCATCATCCTCCAGTACAGCTCTGTGATCTCTCTTCTATCATCCTCCAGTACAGCTCTGTGATCTCTCTTCCATCACCCTCCAGTACAGCTCTGTGATCTCTCTTCCATCATCCTCCAGTACAGCGCTGTGATCTCTCTTCCATCATCCTCCAGTAGAGCTCTGTGATCTCTCTTCCATCACCCTCCAGTACAGCTCTGTGTTCTCTCTTCCATCATCCTCCAGTACAGCTCTGTGATCTCTCTCCCATCATCCTCCAGTACAGCTCTGTGATCTCTCTTCCATCACCCTCCAGTACAGCTCTGTGTTCTCTCTTCCATCATCCTCCAGTACAGCTCTGTGATCTCTCTTCCATCATCCTCCAGTACAGCTCTGTGATCTCTCTTCCATCACCCTCCAGTACAGCTCTGTGATCTCTCTTCCATCATCCTCCAGTACAGCGCTGTGATCTCTCTTCCATCATCCTCCAGTAGAGTTCTGTAATCTCTCTTCAATCACCCTCCAGTACAGCTCTGTGTTCTCTCTTCCATAATCCTCCACTACAGCTCTGTGATCTCTCTTCCATCACCCTCCAGTACAGCTCTGTGATCTCTCTTCCATCATCCTTCAGTACAGCTCTGTGATCTCTCTTCCATCATTCTCCAGTACAGCTCTGTGATCTCTCTTCCATCATCCTCCTGTACAGCTCTGTGATCTCTCTGCCATCATCCTCCAGTATAGCTCTGTGATCTCTCTTCCATCATCCTCCAGTACAGCTCTGTGATCTCTCTTCCATCATCCTCCAGTACAGCTCTGTGATCTTTCTTCCATCATCCTCCAGTACAGCCCTGCGATCTCTCTTACATCATCCTCCAGTACAGCTCTGTGTTCTCTCTTCCATCATCCTCCAGTACAGCTCTGTGTTCTCTCTTCCATCATCCTCCAGTACAGCCCTGCGATCTCTCTTCCATCATCCTCCAGTACAGCCCTGCGATCTCTCTTCCATAATACTCTAATACAACTCTGTGATCTCTCTTCCATCATCCTCCAGTACAGCTCTGTGATCTTTTTTCCATCTTCCTCCAGTACAGCTCTGTGATCTCTCTTTCATCATCCTCCAGTACAGCTCTGTGATCTCTCTTCCATCATTCTCCAGTACAACTCTGTGATCTCTCTTTCATCATCCTCCAGTAAAGCTCTGTGGTCTCTCTTCCATCATCCTCCAGTACAACTCTGTGATCTCTCTTCCATCATTCTCCAACACAGCTCTGTGATCTCTCTTCCATCATCCTCCAGTACAACTCTGTGATCTCTCTTCCATCATTCTCCAACACAGCTCTGTGATCTCTCTTCCATCACCCCCCAGTACAGCTCTGTGATCTCTCTTCCATCATCCTCCAGTACAGCTCTGTGATCTCTCTTCCATCATCCTCCAGTACAGCTCTGTGATCTCTCTTCCATCATCCTGCAGTACAGCTCTGTGATCTCTCTTTCATCATCCTCCAGTACATCTCTTTAATCACTCTTCCTTCATCCTCCAGTACAACACTGTGATCTCTCTTACATCATCCTCCAATACAGCTCTGTGATCACTTTTCCTGCACCCTCCATTACAGCTCTGTGATCTCTCTTCCATCATCCTCCAATACAGCTCTGTGATCACTTTTCCTGCACCCTCCATTACAGCTCTGTGATCTCTCTTCCATCACCCTCCAGTACAGCTCTGTGTTCTCTCTTCCATTATCCTCCAGTACAGCTCTGTGATCTCTCTTCCATCATTCTCCAACACAGCTCTGTGATCTCTCTTCCATCACCCCCCAGTACAGCTCTGTGATCTCTCTTCCATCATCCTCCAGTACAGCTCTGTGTTCTCTCTTCCATCATCCTGCAGTACAGCTCTGTGATCTCTCTCCCATCATCCTCTAGTACAGCTCTGTGATCTCTCTTCCATAATCCTCCAGTACAACTCTGTGATCTCTCTTCCATCATCCTCCAGTACAGCTCTGTGATCTCTCCTCCATCATCCTCCAGTACAGCTCTGTGATCTCTCTTCCATCATCCTCCAGTATAGCTCTGGGATCTATCTTCCATCATCCTCCAGTACAGCTCTTTGATCTCTCTTCCATCATCCTCCAGTACAGCTCTGAGATCTCTCTTCCATCATCCTCCAGTACTGCTCTGTGATCTCTCTTCCATCATCCTCCAGTACAGCTCTGTGTTCTCTCTTCCATCATCCTCCAGTACAGCTCTTTGTTCTCTCTTCCATCATCCTCCAGTACAGCTCTGTGATCTCTCTTCCATCATCCTCCAGTACATCTCTGTGATCTCTCTTCTATCATCCTCCAGTACAGCTCTGTGATCTCTCTTCCATCACCCTCCAGTACAGCTCTGTGATCTCTCCTCCATCATCCTCCAGTACAGCGCTGTGATCTCTCTTCCATCATCCTCCAGTAGAGCTCTGTGATCTCTCTTCCATCACCCTCCAGTACAGCTCTGTGTTCTCTCTTCCATCATCCTCCAGTACAGCTCTGTGATCTCTCTTCCATCATCCTCCAGTACAGCTCTGTGATCTCTCTTCCATCACCCTCCAGTACAGCTCTGTGATCTCTCTTCCATCATCCTCCAGTACAGCGCTGTGATCTCTCTTCCATCATCCTCCAGTAGAGCTCTGTAATCTTTCTTCAATCACCCTCCAGTACAGCTCTGTGTTCTCTCTTCCATAATCCTCCACTACAGCTCTGTGATCTCTCTTCCATCACCCTCCAGTACAGCTCTGTGATCTCTCTTCCATCACCCTCCAGTACAGCTCTGTGATCTCTCTTCCATCATCCTTCAGTACAGCTCTGTGATCTCTCTTCCATCATTCTCCAGTACAGCTCTGTGATCTCTCTTCCATCATCCTCCTGTACAGCTCTGTGATCTCTCTGCCATCATCCTCCAGTATAGCTCTGTGATCTCTCTTCCATCATCCTCCAGTACAGCTCTGTGATCTCTCTTCCATCATCCTCCAGTACAGCTCTGTGATCTTTCTTCCATCATCCTCCAGTACAGCCCTGCGATCTCTCTTACATCATCCTCCAGTACAGCTCTGTGTTCTCTCTTCCATCATCCTCCAGTACAGCTCTGTGTTCTCTCTTCCATCATCCTCCAGTACAGCCCTGCGATCTCTCTTCCATCATCCTCCAGTACAGCCCTGCGATCTCTCTTCCATAATACTCTAATACAACTCTGTGATCTCTCTTCCATCATCCTCCAGTACAGCTCTGTGATCTTTTTTCCATCTTCCTCCAGTACAGCTCTGTGATCTCTCTTTCATCATCCTCCAGTACAGCTCTGTGATCTCTCTTCCATCATTCTCCAGTACAACTCTGTGATCTCTCTTTCATCATCCTCCAGTAAAGCTCTGTGGTCTCTATTCCATCATCCTCCAGTACAACTCTGTGATCTCTCTTCCATCATTCTCCAACACAGCTCTGTGATCTCTCTTCCATCATCCTCCAGTACAACTCTGTGATCTCTCTTCCATCATTCTCCAACACAGCTCTGTGATCTCTCTTCCATCACCCCCCAGTACAGCTCTGTGATCTCTCTTCCATCATCCTCCAGTACAGCTCTGTGATCTCTCTTCCATCATCCTCCAGTACAGCTCTGTGATCTCTCTTCCATCATCCTGCAGTACAACTCTGTGATCTCTCTTCCATCATCCTGCAGTACAGCTCTGTGATCTCTCTTTCATCATCCTCCAGTACATCTCTTTAATCACTCTTCCTTCATCCTCCAGTACAACACTGTGATCTCTCTTACATCATCCTCCAATACAGCTCTGTGATCACTTTTCCTGCACCCTCCATTACAGCTCTTTGATCTCTCTTCAATCATCCTCCAATACAGCTCTGTGATCACATTTCCCGCACCCTCCAGTACAGCCCAGCAATCTCTCTTCCATCATCCTCCAGTACAGCTCTTTGTTCTCTCTTCCATCATCCTCCAGTACAGCTCTGTGATCTCTCTTCCATCATCCTCCAGTACAGCTCTGTGATCTTTCTTCTATCATCCTCCAGTACAGCTCTGTGATCTCTCTTCCATCACCCTCCAGTACAGCTCTGTGATCTCTCTTCCATCATCCTCCAGTACAGCGCTGTGATCTCTCTTCCATCATCCTCCAGTAGAGCTCTGTGATCTCTCTTCCATCACCCTCCAGTACAGCTCTGTGTTCTCTCTTCCATCATCCTCCAGTACAGCTCTGTGATCTCTCTTCCATCATCCTCCAGTACAGCTCTGTGATCTCTCTTCCATCACCCTCCAGTACAGCTCTGTGATCTCTCTTCCATCATCCTCCAGTACAGCGCTGTGATCTCTCTTCCATCATCCTCCAGTAGAGCTCTGTAATCTCTCTTCAATCACCCTCCAGTACAGCTCTGTGTTCTCTCTTCCATAATCCTCCACTACAGCTCTGTGATCTCTCTTCCATCATCCTCCAGTACAGCTCTGTGATCTCTCTTCCATCATCCTCCAGTACAGCTCTGTGATCTCTCTTCCATCATCCTCCAGTACAGCTCTGTGATCTCTCTGCCATCATCCTCCAGTATAGCTCTGTGATCTCTCTTCCATCATCCTCCAGTACAGCTCTGTGATCTCTCTTCCATCATCCTCCAGTACAGCTCTGTGATCTTTCTTCCATCATCCTCCAGTACAGCCCTGCAATCTCTCTTACATCATCCTCCAGTACAGCTCTGTGTTCTCTCTTCCATCATCCTCCAGTACAGCTCTGTGTTCTCTCTTCCATCATCCTCCAGTACAGCCCTGCGATCTCTCTTCCATCATCCTCCAGTACAGCCCTGCGATCTCTCTTCCATAATACTCTAATACAACTCTGTGATCTCTCTTCCATCATCCTCCAGTACAGCTCTGTGATCTTTTTTTCATCTTCCTCCAGTACAGCTCTGTGATCTCTCTTTCATCATCCTCCAGTACAGCTCTGTGATCTCTCTTCCATCATTCTCCAGTACAACTCTGTGATCTCTCTTTCATCATCCTCCAGTAAAGCTCTGTGGTCTCTCTTCCATCATCCTCCAGTACAACTCTGTGATCTCTCTTCCATCATTCTCCAACACAGCTCTGTGATCTCTCTTCCATCATCCTCCAGTACAACTCTGTGATCTCTCTTCCATCATTCTCCATCACAGCTCTGTGATCTCTCTTCCATCACCCCCCAGTACAGCTCTGTGATCTCTCTTCCATCATCCTCCAGTACAGCTCTGTGATCTCTCTTCCATCATCCTCCAGTACAGCTCTGTGATCTCTCTTCCATCATCCTGCAGTACAACTCTGTGATCTCTCTTCCATCATCCTGCAGTACAGCTCTGTGATCTCTCTTTCATCATCCTCCAGTACATCTCTTTAATCACTCTTCCTTCATCCTCCAGTACAACACTGTGATCTCTCTTACATCATCCTCCAATACAGCTCTGTGATCACTTTTCCTGCACCCTCCATTACAGCTCTGTGATCTCTCTTCCATCATCCTCCAATACAGCTCTGTGATCACATTTCCCACACCCTCCAGTACAGCCCAGCAATCTCTCTTCCATCATCCTCCAGTACAGCTCTTTGTTCTCTCTTCCATCATCCTCCAGTACAGCTCTGTGATCTCTCTTCCATCATCCTCCAGTACAGCTCTGTGATCTCTCTTCTATCATCCTCCAGTACAGCTCTGTGATCTCTCTTCCATCACCCTCCAGTACAGCTCTGTGATCTCTCTTCCATCATCCTCCAGTACAGCGCTGTGATCTCTCTTCCATCATCCTCCAGTAGAGCTCTGTGATCTCTCTTCCATCACCCTCCAGTACAGCTCTGTGTTCTCTCTTCCATCATCCTCCAGTACAGCTCTGTGATCTCTCTTCCATCATCCTCCAGTACAGCTCTGTGATCTCTCTTCCATCACCCTCCAGTACAGCTCTGTGTTCTCTCTTCCATCATCCTCCAGTACAGCTCTGTGATCTCTCTTCCATCATCCTCCAGTACAGCTCTGTGATCTCTCTTCCATCACCCTCCAGTACAGCTCTGTGATCTCTCTTCCATCATCCTCCAGTACAGCGCTGTGATCTCTCTTCCATCATCCTCCAGTAGAGTTCTGTAATCTCTCTTCAATCACCCTCCAGTACAGCTCTGTGTTCTCTCTTCCATAATCCTCCACTACAGCTCTGTGATCTCTCTTCCATCACCCTCCAGTACAGCTCTGTGATCTCTCTTCCATCATCCTTCAGTACAGCTCTGTGATTTCTCTTCCATCATTCTCCAGTACAGCTCTGTGATCTCTCTTCCATCATCCTCCTGTACAGCTCTATGATCTCTCTTCCATCATCCTCCAGTACAGCCCTGCGATCTCTCTTCCATAATACTCTAATACAACTCTGTGATCTCTCTTCCATCATCCTCCAGTACAGCTCTGTGATCTCTCTTCCATCATCCTCCAGTACAGCTCTGTGATCTCTCTTCCATCATCCTCCAGTACAGCTCTGTGATCTCTCCTTCATCATCCTCCAGTACAGCTCTGTGATCTCTCTTCCATAATCCTCCAGTACAGCTCTGTGATCTCTCTTCCATCAGCCTCCAGTAAAGCTCTGTGATCTTTCTTCCATTATCCTCCAGTAAAGCTCTGTGTTCTCTCTTCCATCATCCTCCAGTACAGCTGTGTTCTCTCTTCCATCATCCTCCAGTACAGCCCTGCGATCTCTCTT
>NW_028118952.1:0-11903 GCF_965119305.1 Pelophylax lessonae | reverse complement strand
GGCATGGCCAAGCTCAAAGGAGTCGAGGGTGGCATTGGTGATCGCCTACGGCCACATCACCCTGAACACGCCCGACCCGATCTCGTCTGATCTCGGAAGCTAAGCAGGGTCGGGCCTGGTTAGTACCTGGATGGGAGACCGCCTGGGAATACCAGGTGCTGTAGGCTTTTGCTTTTCCCTTGGCATTCTTTTTCTTTCTTTTTGGGAGGTGCCATCTTGGCATGGCCAAGCTCAAAGGAGTCGAGGGTGGCATTGGTGATCGCCTACGGCCACATCACCCTGAACACGCCCGATCTCGTCTGATCTCGGAAGCTAAGCAGGGTCGGGCCTGGTTAGTACCTGGATGGGAGACCGCCTGGGAATACCAGGTGCTGTAGGCTTTTGCTTTTCCCTTGGCATTCTTTTTCTTTCTTTTTGGGAGGTGCCATCTTGGCATGGCCAAGCTCAAAGGAGTCGAGGGTGGCATTGGTGATCGCCTACGGCCACATCACCCTGAACACGCCCGATCTCGTCTGATCTCGGAAGCTAAGCAGGGTCGGGCCTGGTTAGTACCTGGATGGGAGACCGCCTGGGAATACCAGGTGCTGTAGGCTTTTGCTTTTCCCTTGGCATTCTTTTTCTTTCTTTTTGGGAGGTGCCATCTTGGCATGGCCAAGCTCAAAGGAGTCGAGGGTGGCATTGGTGATCGCCTACGGCCACATCACCCTGAACACGCCCGATCTCGTCTGATCTCGGAAGCTAAGCAGGGTCGGGCCTGGTTAGTACCTGGATGGGAGACCGCCTGGGAATACCAGGTGCTGTAGGCTTTTGCTTTTCCCTTGGCATTCTTTTTCTTTCTTTTTGGGAGGTGCCATCTTGGCATGGCCAAGCTCAAAGGAGTCGAGGGTGGCATTGGTGATCGCCTACGGCCACATCACCCTGAACACGCCCGATCTCGTCTGATCTCGGAAGCTAAGCAGGGTCGGGCCTGGTTAGTACCTGGATGGGAGACCGCCTGGGAATACCAGGTGCTGTAGGCTTTTGCTTTTCCCTTGGCATTCTTTTTCTTTCTTTTTGGGAGGTGCCATCTTGGCATGGCCAAGCTCAAAGGAGTCGAGGGTGGCATTGGTGATCGCCTACGGCCACATCACCCTGAACACGCCCGATCTCGTCTGATCTCGGAAGCTAAGCAGGGTCGGGCCTGGTTAGTACCTGGATGGGAGACCGCCTGGGAATACCAGGTGCTGTAGGCTTTTGCTTTTCCCTTGGCATTCTTTTTCTTTCTTTTTGGGAGGTGCCATCTTGGCATGGCCAAGCTCAAAGGAGTCGAGGGTGGCATTGGTGATCGCCTACGGCCACATCACCCTGAACACGCCCGATCTCGTCTGATCTCGGAAGCTAAGCAGGGTCGGGCCTGGTTAGTACCTGGATGGGAGACCGCCTGGGAATACCAGGTGCTGTAGGCTTTTGCTTTTCCCTTGGCATTCTTTTTCTTTCTTTTTGGGAGGTGCCATCTTGGCATGGCCAAGCTCAAAGGAGTCGAGGGTGGCATTGGTGATCGCCTACGGCCACATCACCCTGAACACGCCCGATCTCGTCTGATCTCGGAAGCTAAGCAGGGTCGGGCCTGGTTAGTACCTGGATGGGAGACCGCCTGGGAATACCAGGTGCTGTAGGCTTTTGCTTTTCCCTTGGCATTCTTTTTCTTTCTTTTTGGGAGGTGCCATCTTGGCATGGCCAAGCTCAAAGGAGTCGAGGGTGGCATTGGTGATCGCCTACGGCCACATCACCCTGAACACGCCCGATCTCGTCTGATCTCGGAAGCTAAGCAGGGTCGGGCCTGGTTAGTACCTGGATGGGAGACCGCCTGGGAATACCAGGTGCTGTAGGCTTTTGCTTTTCCCTTGGCATTCTTTTTCTTTCTTTTTGGGAGGTGCCATCTTGGCATGGCCAAGCTCAAAGGAGTCGAGGGTGGCATTGGTGATCGCCTACGGCCACATCACCCTGAACACGCCCGATCTCGTCTGATCTCGGAAGCTAAGCAGGGTCGGGCCTGGTTAGTACCTGGATGGGAGACCGCCTGGGAATACCAGGTGCTGTAGGCTTTTGCTTTTCCCTTGGCATTCTTTTTCTTTCTTTTTGGGAGGTGCCATCTTGGCATGGCCAAGCTCAAAGGAGTCGAGGGTGGCATTGGTGATCGCCTACGGCCACATCACCCTGAACACGCCCGATCTCGTCTGATCTCGGAAGCTAAGCAGGGTCGGGCCTGGTTAGTACCTGGATGGGAGACCGCCTGGGAATACCAGGTGCTGTAGGCTTTTGCTTTTCCCTTGGCATTCTTTTTCTTTCTTTTTGGGAGGTGCCATCTTGGCATGGCCAAGCTCAAAGGAGTCGAGGGTGGCATTGGTGATCGCCTACGGCCACATCACCCTGAACACGCCCGATCTCGTCTGATCTCGGAAGCTAAGCAGGGTCGGGCCTGGTTAGTACCTGGATGGGAGACCGCCTGGGAATACCAGGTGCTGTAGGCTTTTGCTTTTCCCTTGGCATTCTTTTTCTTTCTTTTTGGGAGGTGCCATCTTGGCATGGCCAAGCTCAAAGGAGTCGAGGGTGGCATTGGTGATCGCCTACGGCCACATCACCCTGAACACGCCCGATCTCGTCTGATCTCGGAAGCTAAGCAGGGTCGGGCCTGGTTAGTACCTGGATGGGAGACCGCCTGGGAATACCAGGTGCTGTAGGCTTTTGCTTTTCCCTTGGCATTCTTTTTCTTTCTTTTTGGGAGGTGCCATCTTGGCATGGCCAAGCTCAAAGGAGTCGAGGGTGGCATTGGTGATCGCCTACGGCCACATCACCCTGAACACGCCCGATCTCGTCTGATCTCGGAAGCTAAGCAGGGTCGGGCCTGGTTAGTACCTGGATGGGAGACCGCCTGGGAATACCAGGTGCTGTAGGCTTTTGCTTTTCCCTTGGCATTCTTTTTCTTTCTTTTTGGGAGGTGCCATCTTGGCATGGCCAAGCTCAAAGGAGTCGAGGGTGGCATTGGTGATCGCCTACGGCCACATCACCCTGAACACGCCCGATCTCGTCTGATCTCGGAAGCTAAGCAGGGTCGGGCCTGGTTAGTACCTGGATGGGAGACCGCCTGGGAATACCAGGTGCTGTAGGCTTTTGCTTTTCCCTTGGCATTCTTTTTCTTTCTTTTTGGGAGGTGCCATCTTGGCATGGCCAAGCTTCAAAGGAGTCGAGGGTGGCATTGGTGATCGCCTACGGCCACATCACCCTGAACACGCCCGATCTCGTCTGATCTCGGAAGCTAAGCAGGGTCGGGCCTGGTTAGTACCTGGATGGGAGACCGCCTGGGAATACCAGGTGCTGTAGGCTTTTGCTTTTCCCTTGGCATTCTTTTTCTTTCTTTTTGGGAGGTGCCATCTTGGCATGGCCAAGCTCAAAGGAGTCGAGGGTGGCATTGGTGATCGCCTACGGCCACATCACCCTGAACACGCCCGATCTCGTCTGATCTCGGAAGCTAAGCAGGGTCGGGCCTGGTTAGTACCTGGATGGGAGACCGCCTGGGAATACCAGGTGCTGTAGGCTTTTGCTTTTCCCTTGGCATTCTTTTTCTTTCTTTTTGGGAGGTGCCATCTTGGCATGGCCAAGCTCAAAGGAGTCGAGGGTGGCATTGGTGATCGCCTACGGCCACATCACCCTGAACACGCCCGATCTCGTCTGATCTCGGAAGCTAAGCAGGGTCGGGCCTGGTTAGTACCTGGATGGGAGACCGCCTGGGAATACCAGGTGCTGTAGGCTTTTGCTTTTCCCTTGGCATTCTTTTTCTTTCTTTTTGGGAGGTGCCATCTTGGCATGGCCAAGCTCAAAGGAGTCGAGGGTGGCATTGGTGATCGCCTACGGCCACATCACCCTGAACACGCCCGATCTCGTCTGATCTCGGAAGCTAAGCAGGGTCGGGCCTGGTTAGTACCTGGATGGGAGACCGCCTGGGAATACCAGGTGCTGTAGGCTTTTGCTTTTCCCTTGGCATTCTTTTTCTTTCTTTTTGGGAGGTGCCATCTTGGCATGGCCAAGCTCAAAGGAGTCGAGGGTGGCATTGGTGATCGCCTACGGCCACATCACCCTGAACACGCCCGATCTCGTCTGATCTCGGAAGCTAAGCAGGGTCGGGCCTGGTTAGTACCTGGATGGGAGACCGCCTGGGAATACCAGGTGCTGTAGGCTTTTGCTTTTCCCTTGGCATTCTTTTTCTTTCTTTTTGGGAGGTGCCATCTTGGCATGGCCAAGCTCAAAGGAGTCGAGGGTGGCATTGGTGATCGCCTACGGCCACATCACCCTGAACACGCCCGATCTCGTCTGATCTCGGAAGCTAAGCAGGGTCGGGCCTGGTTAGTACCTGGATGGGAGACCGCCTGGGAATACCAGGTGCTGTAGGCTTTTGCTTTTCCCTTGGCATTCTTTTTCTTTCTTTTTGGGAGGTGCCATCTTGGCATGGCCAAGCTCAAAGGAGTCGAGGGTGGCATTGGTGATCGCCTACGGCCACATCACCCTGAACACGCCCGATCTCGTCTGATCTCGGAAGCTAAGCAGGGTCGGGCCTGGTTAGTACCTGGATGGGAGACCGCCTGGGAATACCAGGTGCTGTAGGCTTTTGCTTTTCCCTTGGCATTCTTTTTCTTTCTTTTTGGGAGGTGCCATCTTGGCATGGCCAAGCTCAAAGGAGTCGAGGGTGGCATTGGTGATCGCCTACGGCCACATCACCCTGAACACGCCCGATCTCGTCTGATCTCGGAAGCTAAGCAGGGTCGGGCCTGGTTAGTACCTGGATGGGAGACCGCCTGGGAATACCAGGTGCTGTAGGCTTTTGCTTTTCCCTTGGCATTCTTTTTCTTTCTTTTTGGGAGGTGCCATCTTGGCATGGCCAAGCTCAAAGGAGTCGAGGGTGGCATTGGTGATCGCCTACGGCCACATCACCCTGAACACGCCCGATCTCGTCTGATCTCGGAAGCTAAGCAGGGTCGGGCCTGGTTAGTACCTGGATGGGAGACCGCCTGGGAATACCAGGTGCTGTAGGCTTTTGCTTTTCCCTTGGCATTCTTTTTCTTTCTTTTTGGGAGGTGCCATCTTGGCATGGCCAAGCTCAAAGGAGTCGAGGGTGGCATTGGTGATCGCCTACGGCCACATCACCCTGAACACGCCCGATCTCGTCTGATCTCGGAAGCTAAGCAGGGTCGGGCCTGGTTAGTACCTGGATGGGAGACCGCCTGGGAATACCAGGTGCTGTAGGCTTTTGCTTTTCCCTTGGCATTCTTTTTCTTTCTTTTTGGGAGGTGCCATCTTGGCATGGCCAAGCTCAAAGGAGTCGAGGGTGGCATTGGTGATCGCCTACGGCCACATCACCCTGAACACGCCCGATCTCGTCTGATCTCGGAAGCTAAGCAGGGTCGGGCCTGGTTAGTACCTGGATGGGAGACCGCCTGGGAATACCAGGTGCTGTAGGCTTTTGCTTTTCCCTTGGCATTCTTTTTCTTTCTTTTTGGGAGGTGCCATCTTGGCATGGCCAAGCTCAAAGGAGTCGAGGGTGGCATTGGTGATCGCCTACGGCCACATCACCCTGAACACGCCCGATCTCGTCTGATCTCGGAAGCTAAGCAGGGTCGGGCCTGGTTAGTACCTGGATGGGAGACCGCCTGGGAATACCAGGTGCTGTAGGCTTTTGCTTTTCCCTTGGCATTCTTTTTCTTTCTTTTTGGGAGGTGCCATCTTGGCATGGCCAAGCTCAAAGGAGTCGAGGGTGGCATTGGTGATCGCCTACGGCCACATCACCCTGAACACGCCCGATCTCGTCTGATCTCGGAAGCTAAGCAGGGTCGGGCCTGGTTAGTACCTGGATGGGAGACCGCCTGGGAATACCAGGTGCTGTAGGCTTTTGCTTTTCCCTTGGCATTCTTTTTCTTTCTTTTTGGGAGGTGCCATCTTGGCATGGCCAAGCTCAAAGGAGTCGAGGGTGGCATTGGTGATCGCCTACGGCCACATCACCCTGAACACGCCCGATCTCGTCTGATCTCGGAAGCTAAGCAGGGTCGGGCCTGGTTAGTACCTGGATGGGAGACCGCCTGGGAATACCAGGTGCTGTAGGCTTTTGCTTTTCCCTTGGCATTCTTTTTCTTTCTTTTTGGGAGGTGCCATCTTGGCATGGCCAAGCTCAAAGGAGTCGAGGGTGGCATTGGTGATCGCCTACGGCCACATCACCCTGAACACGCCCGATCTCGTCTGATCTCGGAAGCTAAGCAGGGTCGGGCCTGGTTAGTACCTGGATGGGAGACCGCCTGGGAATACCAGGTGCTGTAGGCTTTTGCTTTTCCCTTGGCATTCTTTTTCTTTCTTTTTGGGAGGTGCCATCTTGGCATGGCCAAGCTCAAAGGAGTCGAGGGTGGCATTGGTGATCGCCTACGGCCACATCACCCTGAACACGCCCGATCTCGTCTGATCTCGGAAGCTAAGCAGGGTCGGGCCTGGTTAGTACCTGGATGGGAGACCGCCTGGGAATACCAGGTGCTGTAGGCTTTTGCTTTTCCCTTGGCATTCTTTTTCTTTCTTTTTGGGAGGTGCCATCTTGGCATGGCCAAGCTCAAAGGAGTCGAGGGTGGCATTGGTGATCGCCTACGGCCACATCACCCTGAACACGCCCGATCTCGTCTGATCTCGGAAGCTAAGCAGGGTCGGGCCTGGTTAGTACCTGGATGGGAGACCGCCTGGGAATACCAGGTGCTGTAGGCTTTTGCTTTTCCCTTGGCATTCTTTTTCTTTCTTTTTGGGAGGTGCCATCTTGGCATGGCCAAGCTCAAAGGAGTCGAGGGTGGCATTGGTGATCGCCTACGGCCACATCACCCTGAACACGCCCGATCTCGTCTGATCTCGGAAGCTAAGCAGGGTCGGGCCTGGTTAGTACCTGGATGGGAGACCGCCTGGGAATACCAGGTGCTGTAGGCTTTTGCTTTTCCCTTGGCATTCTTTTTCTTTCTTTTTGGGAGGTGCCATCTTGGCATGGCCAAGCTCAAAGGAGTCGAGGGTGGCATTGGTGATCGCCTACGGCCACATCACCCTGAACACGCCCGATCTCGTCTGATCTCGGAAGCTAAGCAGGGTCGGGCCTGGTTAGTACCTGGATGGGAGACCGCCTGGGAATACCAGGTGCTGTAGGCTTTTGCTTTTCCCTTGGCATTCTTTTTCTTTCTTTTTGGGAGGTGCCATCTTGGCATGGCCAAGCTCAAAGGAGTCGAGGGTGGCATTGGTGATCGCCTACGGCCACATCACCCTGAACACGCCCGATCTCGTCTGATCTCGGAAGCTAAGCAGGGTCGGGCCTGGTTAGTACCTGGATGGGAGACCGCCTGGGAATACCAGGTGCTGTAGGCTTTTGCTTTTCCCTTGGCATTCTTTTTCTTTCTTTTTGGGAGGTGCCATCTTGGCATGGCCAAGCTCAAAGGAGTCGAGGGTGGCATTGGTGATCGCCTACGGCCACATCACCCTGAACACGCCCGATCTCGTCTGATCTCGGAAGCTAAGCAGGGTCGGGCCTGGTTAGTACCTGGATGGGAGACCGCCTGGGAATACCAGCTGCTGTAGGCTTTTGCTTTTCCCTTGGCATTCTTTTTCTTTCTTTTTGGGAGGTGCCATCTTGGCATGGCCAAGCTCAAAGGAGTCGAGGGTGGCATTGGTGATCGCCTACGGCCACATCACCCTGAACACGCCCGATCTCGTCTGATCTCGGAAGCTAAGCAGGGTCGGGCCTGGTTAGTACCTGGATGGGAGACCGCCTGGGAATACCAGGTGCTGTAGGCTTTTGCTTTTCCCTTGGCATTCTTTTTCTTTCTTTTTGGGAGGTGCCATCTTGGCATGGCCAAGCTCAAAGGAGTCGAGGGTGGCATTGGTGATCGCCTACGGCCACATCACCCTGAACACGCCCGATCTCGTCTGATCTCGGAAGCTAAGCAGGGTCGGGCCTGGTTAGTACCTGGATGGGAGACCGCCTGGGAATACCAGGTGCTGTAGGCTTTTGCTTTTCCCTTGGCATTCTTTTTCTTTCTTTTTGGGAGGTGCCATCTTGGCATGGCCAAGCTCAAAGGAGTCGAGGGTGGCATTGGTGATCGCCTACGGCCACATCACCCTGAACACGCCCGATCTCGTCTGATCTCGGAAGCTAAGCAGGGTCGGGCCTGGTTAGTACCTGGATGGGAGACCGCCTGGGAATACCAGGTGCTGTAGGCTTTTGCTTTTCCCTTGGCATTCTTTTTCTTTCTTTTTGGGAGGTGCCATCTTGGCATGGCCAAGCTCAAAGGAGTCGAGGGTGGCATTGGTGATCGCCTACGGCCACATCACCCTGAACACGCCCGATCTCGTCTGATCTCGGAAGCTAAGCAGGGTCGGGCCTGGTTAGTACCTGGATGGGAGACCGCCTGGGAATACCAGGTGCTGTAGGCTTTTGCTTTTCCCTTGGCATTCTTTTTCTTTCTTTTTGGGAGGTGCCATCTTGGCATGGCCAAGCTCAAAGGAGTCGAGGGTGGCATTGGTGATCGCCTACGGCCACATCACCCTGAACACGCCCGATCTCGTCTGATCTCGGAAGCTAAGCAGGGTCGGGCCTGGTTAGTACCTGGATGGGAGACCGCCTGGGAATACCAGGTGCTGTAGGCTTTTGCTTTTCCCTTGGCATTCTTTTTCTTTCTTTTTGGGAGGTGCCATCTTGGCATGGCCAAGCTCAAAGGAGTCGAGGGTGGCATTGGTGATCGCCTACGGCCACATCACCCTGAACACGCCCGATCTCGTCTGATCTCGGAAGCTAAGCAGGGTCGGGCCTGGTTAGTACCTGGATGGGAGACCGCCTGGGAATACCAGGTGCTGTAGGCTTTTGCTTTTCCCTTGGCATTCTTTTTCTTTCTTTTTGGGAGGTGCCATCTTGGCATGGCCAAGCTCAAAGGAGTCGAGGGTGGCATTGGTGATCGCCTACGGCCACATCACCCTGAACACGCCCGATCTCGTCTGATCTCGGAAGCTAAGCAGGGTCGGGCCTGGTTAGTACCTGGATGGGAGACCGCCTGGGAATACCAGGTGCTGTAGGCTTTTGCTTTTCCCTTGGCATTCTTTTTCTTTCTTTTTGGGAGGTGCCATCTTGGCATGGCCAAGCTCAAAGGAGTCGAGGGTGGCATTGGTGATCGCCTACGGCCACATCACCCTGAACACGCCCGATCTCGTCTGATCTCGGAAGCTAAGCAGGGTCGGGCCTGGTTAGTACCTGGATGGGAGACCGCCTGGGAATACCAGGTGCTGTAGGCTTTTGCTTTTCCCTTGGCATTCTTTTTCTTTCTTTTTGGGAGGTGCCATCTTGGCATGGCCAAGCTCAAAGGAGTCGAGGGTGGCATTGGTGATCGCCTACGGCCACATCACCCTGAACACGCCCGATCTCGTCTGATCTCGGAAGCTAAGCAGGGTCGGGCCTGGTTAGTACCTGGATGGGAGACCGCCTGGGAATACCAGGTGCTGTAGGCTTTTGCTTTTCCCTTGGCATTCTTTTTCTTTCTTTTTGGGAGGTGCCATCTTGGCATGGCCAAGCTCAAAGGAGTCGAGGGTGGCATTGGTGATCGCCTACGGCCACATCACCCTGAACACGCCCGATCTCGTCTGATCTCGGAAGCTAAGCAGGGTCGGGCCTGGTTAGTACCTGGATGGGAGACCGCCTGGGAATACCAGGTGCTGTAGGCTTTTGCTTTTCCCTTGGCATTCTTTTTCTTTCTTTTTGGGAGGTGCCATCTTGGCATGGCCAAGCTCAAAGGAGTCGAGGGTGGCATTGGTGATCGCCTACGGCCACATCACCCTGAACACGCCCGATCTCGTCTGATCTCGGAAGCTAAGCAGGGTCGGGCCTGGTTAGTACCTGGATGGGAGACCGCCTGGGAATACCAGGTGCTGTAGGCTTTTGCTTTTCCCTTGGCATTCTTTTTCTTTCTTTTTGGGAGGTGCCATCTTGGCATGGCCAAGCTCAAAGGAGTCGAGGGTGGCATTGGTGATCGCCTACGGCCACATCACCCTGAACACGCCCGATCTCGTCTGATCTCGGAAGCTAAGCAGGGTCGGGCCTGGTTAGTACCTGGATGGGAGACCGCCTGGGAATACCAGGTGCTGTAGGCTTTTGCTTTTCCCTTGGCATTCTTTTTCTTTCTTTTTGGGAGGTGCCATCTTGGCATGGCCAAGCTCAAAGGAGTCGAGGGTGGCATTGGTGATCGCCTACGGCCACATCACCCTGAACACGCCCGATCTCGTCTGATCTCGGAAGCTAAGCAGGGTCGGGCCTGGTTAGTACCTGGATGGGAGACCGCCTGGGAATACCAGGTGCTGTAGGCTTTTGCTTTTCCCTTGGCATTCTTTTTCTTTCTTTTTGGGAGGTGCCATCTTGGCATGGCCAAGCTCAAAGGAGTCGAGGGTGGCATTGGTGATCGCCTACGGCCACATCACCCTGAACACGCCCGATCTCGTCTGATCTCGGAAGCTAAGCAGGGTCGGGCCTGGTTAGTACCTGGATGGGAGACCGCCTGGGAATACCAGGTGCTGTAGGCTTTTGCTTTTCCCTTGGCATTCTTTTTCTTTCTTTTTGGGAGGTGCCATCTTGGCATGGCCAAGCTCAAAGGAGTCGAGGGTGGCATTGGTGATCGCCTACGGCCACATCACCCTGAACACGCCCGATCTCGTCTGATCTCGGAAGCTAAGCAGGGTCGGGCCTGGTTAGTACCTGGATGGGAGACCGCCTGGGAATACCAGGTGCTGTAGGCTTTTGCTTTTCCCTTGGCATTCTTTTTCTTTCTTTTTGGGAGGTGCCATCTTGGCATGGCCAAGCTCAAAGGAGTCGAGGGTGGCATTGGTGATCGCCTACGGCCACATCACCCTGAACACGCCCGATCTCGTCTGATCTCGGAAGCTAAGCAGGGTCGGGCCTGGTTAGTACCTGGATGGGAGACCGCCTGGGAATACCAGGTGCTGTAGGCTTTTGCTTTTCCCTTGGCATTCTTTTTCTTTCTTTTTGGGAGGTGCCATCTTGGCATGGCCAAGCTCAAAGGAGTCGAGGGTGGCATTGGTGATCGCCTACGGCCACATCACCCTGAACACGCCCGATCTCGTCTGATCTCGGAAGCTAAGCAGGGTCGGGCCTGGTTAGTACCTGGATGGGAGACCGCCTGGGAATACCAGGTGCTGTAGGCTTTTGCTTTTCCCTTGGCATTCTTTTTCTTTCTTTTTGGGAGGTGCCATCTTGGCATGGCCAAGCTCAAAGGAGTCGAGGGTGGCATTGGTGATCGCCTACGGCCACATCACCCTGAACACGCCCGATCTCGTCTGATCTCGGAAGCTAAGCAGGGTCGGGCCTGGTTAGTACCTGGATGGGAGACCGCCTGGGAATACCAGGTGCTGTAGGCTTTTGCTTTTCCCTTGGCATTCTTTTTCTTTCTTTTTGGGAGGTGCCATCTTGGCATGGCCAAGCTCAAAGGAGTCGAGGGTGGCATTGGTGATCGCCTACGGCCACATCACCCTGAACACGCCCGATCTCGTCTGATCTCGGAAGCTAAGCAGGGTCGGGCCTGGTTAGTACCTGGATGGGAGACCGCCTGGGAATACCAGGTGCTGTAGGCTTTTGCTTTTCCCTTGGCATTCTTTTTCTTTCTTTTTGGGAGGTGCCATCTTGGCATGGCCAAGCTCAAAGGAGTCGAGGGTGGCATTGGTGATCGCCTACGGCCACATCACCCTGAACACGCCCGATCTCGTCTGATCTCGGAAGCTAAGCAGGGTCGGGCCTGGTTAGTACCTGGATGGGAGACCGCCTGGGAATACCAGGTGCTGTAGGCTTTTGCTTTTCCCTTGGCATT
>NW_028118953.1:5000-12000 GCF_965119305.1 Pelophylax lessonae | reverse complement strand
AAATGTTGATAACGCAGTCCAGCGATGTAAAATGTTGATAACGCTGTCCAGCGATGTAAATTGTTGATAACGCCGTCCAGCGATGTAAAATGTTTATAACGCTGACCAGCAATGCCAATAATTGATAATGCCATCCAGCGATAAAAATTGTTGATAAAGCTGCCCAGTGATGTAAATTGTTGATAACGCCGCCCAGAAAAGTGGTAATGCCATCCAGCGATGCCAACTATTGATAATACCATCCAGCAATATAAATTGTTAATAATGCTGTCCAGCAATGAAAGTTGCTTATAACGCCGTCCAGCTATGCCAATTATCAGTAACACCGTCCAGTGATGTAAATTGCTGATAAGCCGTCCAGTGAGGTAAATTTTTCATAACTCCGCCCAGCGATGTGAATTGTTGATAATGCTGTCCAGCGATGTGAATTGTTGATAACGCTGTCCAGCGATGCCAAGTATTGATAACGCTGTCCAGCGATGTAAATTTTTCATAACGCCATCCATTGATGGCAATTGTTGATAACGCCATCCAGCGATGCAAATTGCTAATAATGCTGTCCAGCAATGCCAATTATTAATAACGCCATCCAGCGATATTTATTGTTTTTAACGACGTCCAGCAATGCCAATTATTGATAACGCCGTCCAGCGATGTAAATTATTGATAACAACCTCCAGTGATTTAAATTTCTGATAACGCCGCCCAGCGATGTCAATTGCTAAAAATGCTGTCAAGCAATGCCAATTATTTATATCGCCATCCAGCGATGTAAATTGTTGATAACGCCGTCCAGCAATGCCAATTATTGATAACGTCGTCCAGCAATGCCAATTGCTGATAACACCGTTCAGCAATGTAAATTGCTGATAATGCCGTCCAGCGATTTCAATTAATGATAACGCCGTCCAGCGATGTAAATTGTTGATAACGCGGTCCAGCGATGTAAAATGTTGATAACGCCGACCAGCGATGCCACTTATTGAGAACGCCATCCAGGAATTTAAAATGATGGGCATCAAACGCATAAATATGAAATATTCCTAACAATGGGCATCAAACGTATAGACATAAAATATTCCGGAAAATGGGCATCAAACGCATAAACATGAAATATTCTTATGTTTTAATGTTCTGGTGGGTCGGTTTAAGGTTCTGGTGGGTCAGTATAAGGTTCTTGTGCATGGTTATAATTTTCTGGTGGGTGGTATAATATTCTGCTAGGTGGTATAATGTTTTGGTGGCTGGGTATAATGTTCTGGTGGGTGATATAATGTTCTGGTGGGTGGGTATAATGTTCTGGTGAGTGGGTATAATGTTATCGTAAGTGGTATAATGTTCTGGTGAGTGGGTATAATGTTATCGTAAGTGGTATAATGATCTGGTGGGTGGGTATAATATTCTGGTGGGTGGTATAATGTTCTGGTGGGTTTGACTGTTCAACAAAGAGTTCTACTTCATATGGATTAAAAAACAAACATACTATATATGGATTAAAAAAACATACTATATACTGTATATATGGATTAAAATACATACTCTATCTATCTATCTATCTATCTATCTATCTATCTATCTATCTATCTATCTATCTATCTATCTATCTATCTATCTATCTATCTATCTATCTGGATTAAAAAACAAACATACTATATAGATGGATTAAAATACATACTATATATATATATATATAAATATAGATATAGATGGATTAAAAAACATACTATATATGCATTAAACATACTATAAATATGGATTTAAAAAAACAAACAAACATACTAATATATATATATATATATATATATATATATATATATATAGACATACATATATATATATATATATATATATAAAATAACGGAATTTTTGTAAAATCTTACCTGTAAAATTCCTTTCTCTGAGTCCTCCGACAGTCGCCGCCTCTTCATATTCGTCACATATGGGGGGTATTAGACTTTGCTCCGAAGGAGTAGCTAGGCAACAGAATATGTTAACAATAAAGCTTTAACATATCCCACCCTCAAGGGGTGGTCCCCTCAGTCAATACCCTCCTACTTCCTGCAACCATATCTCAGTTTTAGTGGAATAGCAGTAGAGTATACATTCAAACCCCAAAAGAGGGGCGGGGGCGGCGACTGTCGGAGGACTCAGAGAAAGGAATTTTACAGGTAAGATTTTACAAAAATTCCGTTTTCTCTTACGTCCTCCGACAGTCGCCGCCTCTTCATATTCGTCACATATGGGGACGTCCCAAAGCAGTGCAAACATGAGGGGTGGGAAACGCATCCGCGCCGAAAGGCAACGCAGTCTCCACATCAAAGAAAGGAACCTTACCAAAGGAAGGAAACTAGCTGGGCAACAGCAAAAATAAGTGCTCAACAGGAGCAACAACCCAGGAAAAGACAAAAAACCAGGGGATACAAAACTTATCCCAACAGCCAGGAGTCCCCAACAAGGGACCCTAGGGAACAGCCGCACTAAGAACCTTGCGGCCAAAGGAAGCATCCGCCGATGCCTGAACATCTACTTTGTAGAATTTTGTGAAAGTGTGCACGGTCGACCAAGTCGCCGCCTTACACACCTGGGCTACAGAAGCCCCATGACGACAGGCCCAAGACGTACTCAGAGATCTAGTAGAGTGCGCCTTCACAGGCACAGGGGGAACCTTCCCCTGCAAGGCATAAGCCTGTTCAATGGTCTGCCTGATCCATTTGGCAATGGTAGAGGCGGAAGCCGCCATGCCCTTCCGAGGACCCTCTGGAAGAACAAACAAGGAGTCCGTCTTTCGAAAAGACTCAGTCGATTTAAGGTAAACCCTAATCGCTCGAACAACATCCAGAGAATGCAATCTCACCTCCTTAGGATGTTTAGGCTTCGTGCACAACGAAGGCAAAACAATATCCTCGTTAAGATGGAATTCCGAAACTCGTTTCGGCAGAAAAGAAGGATTAGGTCGCAAGACCACCTTATCCAAATGAACAACCAGGTACGGAGACTTGCAGGACAAAGCCGCCAGTTCCGACACTCTGCGAGCCGAAGTGATCGCCACCAAAAAGGCGACCTTTTTGGACAACATAGACAACGAGATCTCCCTGATCTGTTCAAAAGGAGCACGTTGTAACACAGACAGGACTAGATTCAAGTCCCAAGGGGGCAAGGGATCCCTCCTAGGAGGAACCAGATGCCGCACACCCTGAATAAAAGTGCCAACCAAGGAGTTGGAAGCTACGGGACGTTGAAACAGAACGGCCAGCGCAGACACCTGACCCTTTATCGTAGCCAGCGCCAAACGCTGATCGACACCCGTCTGAAGGAAAGACAGCACACGGGAAACCGAGTACGTGCGGGGTGAAAACCCCCTGGACTCACACCAGGCAAAATAGGCCTTCCAAGTACGGTAATAAACCTTTCCCGAGGAAGACTTCCTCGCGTTGATCAAGGTATGAACAACCTCTGGAGAGAGACCCTTCTCCTTCAGGACCTCGGTCTCAACAGCCAGGCCGTCAAAGCCAGCGACTGTAAAGCAGGATGGTAAATCGGTCCTTGAGACAGTAGATCGTCCCGAAGAGGCAGACGCCAGGGGGCGTCGACCGCCAGATTCACGAGGTCTGCGTACCAGGACCGGCGAGGCCAGTCCGGTGCCACAAGAATCACCGTGCTGCGTTCCGAGTGTAACCTGCGAAGGAACCGGGACAGCAACTGAATCGGTGGAAACGCGTACATCAGCCTGTACTGATGCCACGGGGCCACTAACGCGTCCGACGCGTCCGCCCGAGGGTCGCGCGTCCTTGCCACGAACCTCTTCACCTTGTAGTTGAGGCGAGACGCGAACAGGTCCACATCTGGAAGACCCCACTTCGCGCACAACATCTGGAAGACAGCCGGGTGGAGAGACCATTCCCCCTGATCCAGGGTCTGGCGACTCAGATAGTCCGCCTGCCAGTTCTCCACTCCCGGAATGTGAACCGCCGTTATCGCCGGGACATGAGTCTCGGCCCAAGACAGAATGTCGGCCACTTCTCGAGCCGCTCGGGCACTCCTGGTGCCCCCTTGGTGGTTGATGTAGGCCACCGCCGTGGCATTGTCCGTCTGCACCCGAACCGGGCAGCCCTGCAGCCGGTCCGTCCAGCGATGAAGACAGAGCCTTATCGCACGCAATTCCAGAATGTTGATCGGGAGGGAAGACTCCCCCTCCGACCAGGTCCCCTGGGCGGACAGAACGCCCAGAACACCACCCCAGCCCGACAGGCTGGCATCCGTGGTGATTATCGTCCACGAGATCGGACGAAACGACTTGCCCCCGGACACCAACGGGGACTGGAGCCACCACAGGAGGTTTTCCCTGGTGCGATGACTCAACGAGATCTGAAGATCCAGAGATTGAGGTCGCCCGTCCCACTTGGACAAGATCTCCGCTTGGAGACCCCGCGTGTGAAACTGCGCGAAAGGAATCGCCTCGAAAGCCGAGACCATCAATCCCAGACATCTCATACACGTCCGCAGAGACGAGTTCGGAACGTCCCTGAGGGACCTGACTTCCTCCTGAAGAGTCCTGAGTTTGTCTTCCGGCAGGAAGACCTTCGCCTGCACCGAGTCCAGTATCATTCCCAGATAGGGAAGACGAACCGACGGACTCAGAGTCGACTTTGGAACATTTATCGTCCAACCGAACTCCTGCAGAGTTTGCATCGCGACAGACAGGTCCTTCTCCAGACCCTGACTGGTCGCAGACCGAATCAGAATGTCGTCCAGATACCCCAGGACAGAAATGCCCTGGGCTCTCAATAATGCCAGAACCGGTGCAAGCACCTTGGTGAAGACCCGCGGAGCCGAGGCGAGCCCAAAGGGCAACGCCACGAACTGGTAGTGATCCTCCGCAATGGCAAATCGAAGGTATCTCTGATGACCCTCGAATATGGGGATGTGAAGATACGCATCCTTCAAATCGATGGAGGCCATGAATTCCCCCGGAACCAGGGCAGCCACCACCGAGCGCAGGGATTCCATGCGGAACTTGCGAACCCGCACAGAGCGGTTCAGAGCTTTCAAGTCCAGAATTGGACGAACCTTGCCCTCCTTTCTGGGCACAGTGAACAGATTGGAATAAAACCCCCGAAATCTGTCCCGATGAGGCACCGGAACCACCACTCCCTGAGCCCTCAGGTCCCGCACCGCCAGGCGCAGATCCCGCAGGCGCTCTGGAGACAGTTGTAGATTTGAGGGAAAAAATCTGCTCTCTGGCCGAGAGAGAAACTCGATCTTGTAACCAGATCGAACGATTTCCAGAACCCATCTGTCCCGCACACGGGCCAACCAGGGCTGAAGAAAACCGAGCAAGCGTCCCCCCACCCCAAAACTGGGTGAGGGCGCCCCTTCAGGCCGAACTGTTATGGGCCGCAGGTCCGGATTGGCCGGACTTCTGTTTTCCAGACCAGGGCTTCTTCTGAGAGCCCTGGCCCTTGAACGGTTTGCCCTTGTAGTGCGGCTGAAAGGCACGAAAGGACCCCTGAGGGGGCCGAAAATTAGCATGCTTCTTCCCAGAAGCCCCCTTAGCCTTGGGGAAATGGGGCAAGAGAGTGCTCTTACCCCCAGTAATCCCCTTAATCAACACATCCAGGGACTCCCCAAAAAGGCGAGACCCATCATAAGGCAGATTGGCTAAGGTTTTACGTGAAGATTGGTCCACCGACCAACATTTCAACCAAACCAGGCGGCGAGACAACACCGCCACGCTGTGCACACGCGCGGCCAACGGAATCAGGTCCAGGTCCGCATCACACAGATACATGACACCCTGGTGGATCTGATCCACCATATCCAGGGTCGCCGCTGAGGCCGAATCGGCCACTAGGACGCGCCTAAGCATCTGCGTCCAACTTGCGATCGCCTGGGCCGCCATGAGAGAAGCAAACAGAGCCTTAAGCATAGAACCCGTAACAGAATAAGTATGACGGGCAAGAGACTCCAGTCTCCTATCCGTGGCATCACGGAAAATAGGGGATCCCTCTGCCGGGATCGCAGTGGCTTTGTTCAAAACCGCAATAGCATGATCTACTGGCG
This sequence comes from Pelophylax lessonae, assembly GCF_965119305.1. Lineage (NCBI taxonomy): Eukaryota > Metazoa > Chordata > Amphibia > Anura > Ranidae > Pelophylax > Pelophylax lessonae. The sequence continues at coordinate 5,940 of NW_028118953.1, read as the reverse complement.
GAGGCACACACCACCGTTCATCAGTGGCAGGCGAGAAAGGATAACGCAGCTTAAATTTACTTGGTACCGCAAAAGGCTTGCGCAAATCGCGCCATTGGTCCTTAACAGCGCGCTGAAAATCAGCATTGCAGGGAAAGACCTGCGGCGTCCTGCGTTTTCTCTGCGTCCCATAAGCCGCCAAGGCAGCTGGGGGACACACCTCGTCCTGCAAACGTAGCGTCTGCTTAATGGAAGCAATCAACTCATCCATGATTGCAAGCTCTTCAGGCGAGCCAGGGGGAGAATTATCAACCCCCTCAACTTCAGCCTCTACCTCAGACCCCACTAGATCCAGAGAGGAGCGGGACCCCGATAGGGGGGTCCCCGCCAGAACAGCCCCATCACCTTCACCCTCAGAATCAGAGGACAGAGCAACTCTGGGCCGTTTAGTAGATTGAGCAGCCACCAGCATTTGCACCTGTGCAGCAAGGCCAGCCACAATAGTGGCCAAATCCCCCCCTGGGGGGGAAACAGCGGTCCCCTGGCTTTCCACCAAGACTGTGGGAAATTTGCCCTCCTGAGAATCCATTGCCCCTGTATGCCAGACAACCAAGGGTTAACTGCCCCCTTACAGCAAGCGCGGCAAGCGCAGCCCACCGCACCACACTCAGGCACAATGAGACCCCCACAGGGAATATACAGACTGAATACAGGCAATGGAACACAGGAATAGAAGGATAAAACCTGAGGAGACTCCGCTGCTGCTGCTGCCTCGATCGGTGCTTCCAGGAAAGAGGAAGTGATGCTGCCAGGGCGCTCTATGTAAGCCTATGGAGGCTACAAAAAAATGGCCGCCGTGCATGTAAACCATGCGGCCGGAGCGGGCGCCGGTAAAATGGCGCCGTTTGGCGCCGAAATCGCCGCTCCACAGTGCATAAAATCACACACAATATCATCCCAT
>NW_028118953.1:0-2500 GCF_965119305.1 Pelophylax lessonae | reverse complement strand
TCTGATCAACCCCCTATAATGGACCACTGAGGGAGAGGAGCGGCAAAAATCGCATACTAGCACATTATGATAGGCTTACCTTAAATATCCACTGACAGGGATTCCATCGTCACCTGGTTTTCTTTCCAGGTTCACAGGCTCTGGACACTTGAATGGCGACAATCCAGCAAAAGTGGTTGGTCCTCGCCTAGAGGATGTCAGCTTGGCATTTGGAGAAATCCTGGAAAATAGATCTGTCCCAAGATTGCCATACCAAGCCGGCCAGGAAGAAGCTTGGGAACCCAAGATTGTTGATAATGCTGTCCAGCGAAGCCAATTGTTGATAACGTCGTCCAGCAATGTAAATTATTGATAATTCCCTCCAGCAATGTAACTTCTTGATAACGCCATCCAGAAATGCAATTTATTGAAAACGCCGTCTAGAGATGGAAATTGATGATAATGTCGTCCAGCGATGTAAATTATTGATAACGCCATCCAGCGATTTAATTTTTTGATAACGCCGTCCAGCAACGTAAATTGTTGATAACGCTGTCCAGCAATGCCAATTATTGATAACACCATCCAGAAATTTAAAATGATGGGCATCAAACGCATAAACATAAAATATTCCCAACAATGGGTATCAAATGCAAAAACATAAAATATTCCGGACAATGGGCATCAAACGCATAAATATGAAATATTCTAATGTTATGATGTTCTGGTGGGTCGGTATAAGGTTCTGGTGTACGGTTATAAAGTTCTGGTGGGTGGTATAATATTCTGGTGGGTGGGTATAATGTTCTGGTGGGTGGGTATAATGTTCTGGTGGGTGGGTATAATGTTCTGGTGGTTGGGTATAATATTCTGGTGGGTGGGGATAATGTTCTGGTGGGTGGGGATAATGTTCTGGTGGGTGGGTAAAATGTTCTGGTGGGTGGGTAAAATGTTCTGCTGGGTGCCAGAACAACAACCTTATAGAATTTGGAAAAAAAGGTGTGCACCGACGACCAAGTCACAGCCTTGCACACCTGGGTCACCGAGACCTGATGCCGGTAGGCCCAGGACGTACTCATTGATCTGGTAGAGTGCACCTTAACAGGGGAGGGTGGAACCCATTCCTTCAAAGCATAAGCCTGGACAATCGTCTGTCTGATCCATTTGGCAATGGTCGCCACAGACGCAGCCATGCCCTTCCGAGGTCCCTCAGGAAGGACAAAAAAAGGCAATCTGATTTCCGAAAGGATTCAGTGGACGACAGGCAAACCCTGATCGCCCTGACAACATCCAAGGAATGCAACGCGCCCTCCTTAGGATGCTTGGGCTTCGCACAGAGCGAAGGCAAAACAATGTCCTCATTAAGGTGGAAGTCAGACACCACCTTAGGGAGAAATGACGAGTTAGGTTGCAAGACCACCTTATCTTTATGAACCACCAGGTAAGGAGAGCGGCAAGACAACGCCGCCAACTCCGACACCCTGCGAGCCGAAGTGATCGCCACTAAAAAGGCAACCTTCTTAGACAGCAGAGTCAACGATATCTCCAGGATGTGTTCAAAGGGAGAACACTAACGCGGACAGAACCAAGTTCAAGTCCCATGAAGGTAAAGGCTCCCTCCGGGGAGGGGCCAAATGTCGCACACCTTGAATGAAGGTGCGAATTAAGGAATGAGACGCCACAGGGCAAAGAAAAAGAACAGCCAGTGCAAATACCTGGCCCTTTATCGTGGCCAGCGCAAGGCGCTGGTCCACCCCAGTCTGGAGGAAAGCCAACACTCCCGTCACCGAGTATGAGCGAGGAGAAAACCCCCTGGACTCACACCAGGCGAAATAAGCTTTCCAGGTATGGTAATAAATCTTACCAGACGAGGCTTTCCTAGCCTTGATTAAAGTAGGAATAACCTCTGGGGAGAGACCCCTATCTCTCAAGACCTGTCTTCCAACAGCCAGGCCGTTAAAGCCAGTGACTGTAGAGCAGGATGGAAGATCGGTCCCTGAGACAGCAGATATTCTAGCATCGGCAGCCACTAAGGAGGCTCGACTGCTAGGTGAACGATGTCTGTGTACCAGGACCGGCGTGGCCAGTCCGGTGCCACTAGAATCACCAAGTTCGGTTCCGAGGCCAGCCTGCGAAGGAATCTGGATAACAACTGAATCTGAGGAAAGGCAATACAACTGTTGCATTGCGCCGTGCAATAAAAAATAAAAAAACAATTTAGGGGACAAAAGTTAATTGCGGCCCTGTCCACATATGTTACAGTGAGATACACCCATTGCATACTGTTGTATTGCGCTGTGCAATAACATACTATGTATATATATGGATTAAAAAAGAAACATACTATATTATATATATATAGAATAAAAACATACTATATATAAAGATTTAAAAAAACATACTATATATATGGATTAAAAAAACAATACTATATATATGGATTAAAAACACATACTATATATATGGATTAAAAAAAAAAACATACTACATATAAAGATTTAAAAAAACATACTATATATAT
>NW_028118954.1:0-12125 GCF_965119305.1 Pelophylax lessonae | reverse complement strand
ATTAGCAAGGTATATTTACCATACTTAAGATGGCTGCCTTCCCAAGATGGTGGCCAGGTTGGAAGGAGTTTTGTTTGGCGTCCTTCCAAGTTTCAGATACATGATGGAGTAAAATGGAGTTTGTATAGATGAGTCTATGCATGGCTGTAGTAGCATGTGTGTTGTGTGTGTGATGTATGTTGGGCAATGTGCTGTGTCTCTCTCTCATCTGGGTTCTCCTTTTTATATGGTATAGAACAAAGGACTATTAAAATTACCATAAGTTAAACCCAGAGGGAGTAACATTATCCCCATTGGTTGGGACATCTTATTCATTAACTGGTGAGGTCTTAGGGTGACACCTCTTGGTTGACTAGTATGATAAAATTAAATGATGATTTCTCCATTTAAGACTATCATAAAACAACACAATAATTTATCCATACTCTCATCTATTACATGTCCATTTAATATATCCATTATGTATCTAAGTAAAGATTAAATCTGGTAACAGCATTTTTAATATTATTAATATATATATATATATATCTATATTGATAAAACCCAAGTGTCCCTGCGTCCGCTTTCCCTGTGTCCGTGGAAATGCGCTACTGCGCATGTGACCCAGGACAGCCGTTGGGAGAGACACTTGGGTTTTATTAATATAGATTAGTGAAGAATGGTGACCGCCCAGTGTGTGAGCTCAGCCCCTCCTCCTCCCCTTACACAACACATCTTCCTGTCATTGTATCACCCACAGGGGGCCGCATGTGGCCCGCACGATCGTGACGTCCGCCCCCCCTCCCCGTGCCGCTGTGTCATAAGGAGCCGATGGCTCCGTCCTGACACTGAGTCTCCGAAAAGGGTGGACCCGAGGCGCAGAGCAGTGCGCCTCGAGCCCGCTCATTTGTCCCGCTCATTCACGGATCCTCCTCCTTCTCCGCCAATGGCGAGGAGGAGGCGGGACACGGGAGGACTCGAAGAGATGGTGGGGACTGCAGAGAGGAAGCCGCCGCTACAACAGGTAAGTAAAGTGCACTGGTCTGGGGGGCTTGGCACGCTGTTCACTCTGCATTGTAAGGGGGCACACTGTTCACTCTGCATTGTGGTCAGTCTGCATTGAAGGGGGCACGCTGTGGTCAGTCTGCATTGAAGGGGGCACGCAGTGGTTAGTCTGCATTGAAGGGGGCATGCAGTGGTCAGTCTGCATTGAAGGGGGCACACAGTGGTCAGTCTGCATTATAAGGGGGCACGCTTTGGTCAGTCTGCATTGTAAGGGGGCACGCATTGGTCAGTCTGCATTGTAAGGGGGCACGCAGTGGTCAGTCTGCATTGTAAGGGGGCACGCAGTGGTCAGTCATTGTAAGGGGGCACGCTGTGGTCAGTCTGCATTGTAAGGGGGCACACAGTGGTCAGTCTGCATTGTAAAGGGGGCACGCAGTGGTCAGTCTGCATTGAAAGGGGGCACGCAGTGGTCAGTCTGCATTGTAAGGGGGCACGCAGTGGTCAGTCTGCATTGAAAGGGGGCACGCTTTGGTCAGTCTGCATTGAAAGGGGGCACGCTGTGGTCAGTCTGCATTGTAAGGGGGCACGCAGTGGTCAGTCTGCATTGAAAGGGGGCACGCAGTGGTCAGTCTGCATTGTAAGGGGGCACGCAGTAGGCAGTCTGCATTGAAGGGGGCACACTTTGGTCAGTCTGCATTGTAAGGGGGCACGCTGTGGTCAGTCTGCATTGTAAAGGGGGCACGCAGTGGTCAGTCTGCATTGTAAGGGGGCACGCATTGGTCAGTCTGCATTGTAAGGGGGTACGCTGTGGTCAGTCTGCATTGTAAGGGGGCACGCAGTGGTAAGTCTGCATTGAAGGGGGCACGCTGTGGTCTGTCTGCATTGTAAGGGGGCATGCTGTGGTCAGTCTGCATTGAAAGGGGGCACGCTGTGGTCAGTCTGCATTGAAAGGGGGCATGCTGTGGTCTCTCTGCATTGAAAGGGGGCATGCTGTGGTCTCTCTGCATTGAAAGGGGGCACGCTGTGGTCTCTCTGCATTAAAAGGGGGCACACTGTGGTCTCTCTGCATTGAAAGGGGGCACGCTGTGGTCTCTCTGCATTGTAAGGGGGCACGCTGTGGTCAGTCTGCATTGTAAGGGGGCACGCAGTGGTCAGTCTGCATTGTAAGGGGGCACGCAGTGGTCAGTCTGCATTGTAAGGGGGCACGCAGTGGTCAGTCTGCATTGAAAGGGGGCACGCTGTGGTCTCTCTGCATTGAAAGGGGGCACGCTGTGGTCAGTCTGCATTGAAAGGGGGCACGCTGTGGTCTCTCTGCATTGAAAGGGGGCACGCTGTGGTCTCTCTGCATTGAAAGAGGGCACGCTGTGGTCAAATATAACAGGCTAATTTTTAAGTTGATTATTTTGTACAACCCCCGAATGATGTTACAAAAATCCAAATGGCCCTTGGCAGAAAAAAGGCTCCCCACCCCTGACCCAGGAGAAGGCAACTCTGTCCCACCTCAGCCCCGCCTCCTGTCAGTGAGCTGTTCGTAATTCCGGACCCGTGTCCGGAGGGAGGTGGAGTAATGGGGGTGCAGAGTGTTGGAGATACAGAGAGGTGGAGTAATGGGGGTGCAGAGTGTTGGGAGATGCAGAGAGGTGGAGTAATGGGGGTGCAGAGTGTTGGAGATGCAGAGAGGTGGAGTAATGGGGGTGCAAAGTTTTGGAGATACAGAGAGGTGGAGTAATGGGGGTGCAGAGTGTTGGAGATGCAGAGAAGTGGAGTGATGGGGGTGCAAAGTGTTGGAGAAGCAGAAAGGTGGAGTAATGGGGGTGCAGAGTATTGGAATAGCAGAGAGGTGGAGTAATGGGGGTGCAGAGTATTGGAGATGCAGAGAGGTAGAGTAAAAGGGGTGCAGGGAGGTGGAGTAATTGGGGTGCATAGAGGTGGAGTAATGGGGGTGCAAAGTGTTGGAGAAGTGGAAAGGTGGAGTAATGGGGGTGCAGAGTATTTGAATAGCAGAGAGGTGGAGTAATGGGGGTCTCTGCACCCCCATTACTCCAGCTCTCTGCATCTCCAACACTCTGCCCTCCCATTACTCCACCTTTCCGCTTCTCCAACACTCAGCACCCCCATTACTCCACCTCTCTGCATCTCCAAAACTCTGCACCCCCATTACTCCACCTCTCTGTATCTCCAATACCCCAACACTCTGAACCCCCAATACAACACTTTTCACCCCCATTACCTCACGTCTCTGCACCCCATTACACCAATACAAAACTTTACACCCCCTGCCCCTCCTATTACACCTCATTCCCCAATATGCTGTCTCTGTACCCAATTACATCTCACTCTGTCCCTCCACCCCCAATACTCTGCACCCTATTCCTCTCCTGACATAAATCACCCCCTGCTGGTCACATCTAGGCTGTTCCCATCTGCAGGGTTTGGGATAAATGGTCAGAGGCCATGAAATAAAGCAGAGTGGTCACATGAGTTAACAATCAGTAGAAATGTGTGATTAGTGAAGAATGGTGACCGCCCTGTGTGTGAGCTCAGCCCCTCCTCCTCCCCGTACACCACACACCTTCCTGTCATTGTATCACCCAGGATATGGCAACGCCGTCCCACCTCAGCCCCGCCTCCTGTCAGATGTTCGTAAGTCTTAAAATTTCATCGGAGCTGGAAAATGTCTTGTGCGCATATCAGTAAAACTTTTCTTTAGGAAGAATATGAAACAACTTTAATATAGAAGGTTTACATACATATCTATGTATGTTATTCATGTATATATTTAATTGTTAATATCCTTTTACACATAGGATTATAATATATCTATAAATCTTATTTTTAAATAGGTCTAAACACAGAAAATACCGACTTGTATTTTATGGTCCCACACACAGATAATATTACCTTGGTATAGCTTCAGCTAGACTTTATCTAAATAAGGTCAACAGGCTATCTATTTATTTAACAGCATGTCTGTGTAAACCTTTTAAACATCTCCTGAATAGACACTTTTTGTTAAAGGGAGATTTGAACTTTTAACAACCTTTAACAAAATGGATGCCACTGCTCAACATTTCTATATAGAACAAAATATAACATTTCCATTTTTCTCTTATTTAACCACTTGCCTACAGTGCACTTTCACCCCCTTCGTGCCCAGACCGATTTTCAGCTTTCAGCGCTCTCACACTTTGACTGAGAATTACTCAGTCATGCAACACTGTACCCATACAAAAATTGTGTCCTTTTTTTCACACAAATAGAGCTTTCCTTTGATGGTATTTGATCAATACTGGGTTTTTTATTTTTTGTGCTATAAATAAAAAAAGACTGAAAATATTGTGAAAAAACGCATTTTTCTTTGTTGCTGTCATAAAATTTTGAAAATTAGTCATTTTTCTTCACAAATTTTGGCCAAAATTTATACTGCTACTTATCTTTGGTAAAAATAACCCAAGTAAGTGTATATTATTTGGTCTTTGTGAAAGTTATAGAGTCCACAAGCTATGGTGCAAATCATTGAAAATTGATCACACCTGATGTACTGAAGGCCTATCTCATTTCTTGAGACACTTTTTTTTTTTTTTTACAAATTGCCGTATTAACAGGTTATTTCTCTCATACAGCACATGTATACTTGCAACTACACCCCAAATAACATTCTACTACTCCTCCTGAGTATGGCAATACCACATGTGTGAGACTTTTTCACAGCCTGGCCACATACAGAGGCCTAACATCCAAGTAGCAGCGTCCGGCATTCTAGGAGCATAAATTACACATATAATTTCCTGACAACCTATCGCACTTTTGAAGGCCCTGGAGCACCAGGACAATGGAAACCCCCATAAAATGACCCATTTTGGAAAGCAAACAGCCCAACCTATAATTTTTGAGGCATAATGAGTCTTTTGAATATGTCATTTTTTTCCACAAGTTTTTGGAAAATGTGGAAAGAAAATGAAAACACATTTTTTTTTACACAAAGCTGTCCATTTATGCAATATTTCTAACACATAGCATGTACATAGCAAAAATTGCACCCCAAAATACATTCTGCTATTCCTCTTGAGTATGGCGATACCACATGTGTAACACTTTTTCACAGCCTGGCCACATACATAGGCCTAACATCCAAGTAGTGCTTTACACAAAGTTGTCCATTTATCCACTTTAAGACTGGGCCTATTTTTGACACTTGGTGTTTACAAGCTAAAATTTTTTTTTTGCTAGAAAACTACTTGGAACCCCCAAACATTATATATTTTTTTTTAGCAGAGACCCTAGAGAATAAAATGGAGATCGTTGCAATATTTTTTATCACACCATATTTGCGCAGCAGTCTTCCAAATGCGATTTTTTTTAAAAAAAATTCACTTTTTTGAACTAAAAAATAAGAAAACAGTAAATTTAGCCCAATTTTTTTTCCATAATGTGAAAGATAATGTTACGCCGAGTAATTAGATACCCAACATGTCATGCTTCAAAATTGCGCATGCTCACAGAATGGCGCCAAACATTGGTACTTAAAAATCCCCATAGGCAACATTTTAAAAATGTCTGCAGGTTACTAGCTTAGAGTTACAGAGGAGGTCTAGGGCTCAAATTATTGCTCTCGCTCTAATGATCGCGGAGAAACCTCACATGTATGGTTTGAACACCGTTTACATATGTGGGCGGGACTTGCGTATGCGTTTGCTTCTGCGCGCGAGCTAACGGGGACAGGGCGCTTTAAATTTTTTTTTTCCTATATATTTTATTTATTATTTTTTTATTTTTACACAGTTTAAAAAAAAAAAATGTTTTGATCATTTTTATTCCTATTACAAGGAATGTAAACATCCCTTGTAATAGAAATAGGCATGACAGGTCCTCTTTATTGTGAGATCTGGGGTCAAAAAGACCTCACACCTCACAACTACACTAAAAAAGAAAAAAAAATTGTTGAAAGAGGAAAAAAAAAAAGCAAAAAAAAAAGCGGCCCTTTAAACCGGTTGCTAGGCAACGTCTTTTGACGTAGCTCCAGTCCTCCAAGACCATAGAGTCGAGTGAGGGCCATCTTGCCCTCACTCGACTTCCTGTCTCTGAGGATCCGGGACCGGATAGTTTTCCCCGCTGCCGGCGGGTCCGGTAAGCTGGGAAAACGCCTGGGACGCGGCAGGAGGGGGGGGCACCTCTTCCCCTGCACCGTAAGGGTAATTCCGCGGCGAATGCGCCACTGGGACTACCCTTATCTGAAAGCCGACCGCCCGCCGTTTTAAAAAATACCAGGGTTATGGGGGCTATCTGCTGCCATAACCCCAGTATTTCGCTTTCAATGGCCGACGCATATAGTCGTTAGGCGGTCAGTAAGTGATTGCATGTATATGGCAAACAGGTGACGATGACTGATGGGGTGACAGGTGACGATGACTGATGGGGTGACAGGTGACAATGACTGATGGGGTGACAGGTGACGATGACTGATGGGGTGACAGGTGACGATGATTGATGAGGTGACAGGTTATGATGATTGATGAGGTGACAGGTGACACTGATTGATGGGGTGACAGATGACAATCACTGACGGGGTGACATGTGACGATGATTGATGGGGTGACAAGTGACGATCACTGATGGGGTGTCAAGTGACGATGATTGATAGGGTGACAGATGACGATGACTGATGGGGTGACAGGTGACGATGACTGATGGGGTGACATGTGACGGTGATTGATGGGGTGACAGGTGACGGGCGATGGTCACTGATAGGTGACAGGTGACGGGCGATGGTCACCGATGGGTGACAGGTGATGGGCGATGGTGCACGGCGGTACTGATGGCAGTCTCTGGTGACCGGTGAACTTTAGGCTATTTCCACATGTGAGCGTAGCGATCGCGGGCAGAATCACTGCGATTCTGCCCGCGATCCAGAAATCATTGCAAATCGCGGGGCGCCTGTGCGTTGCCTGTGATTTGCAATAGCACCCCAAACGCTGTGCGATGTTGCTGCGATTTCCACCTGCCGAATCGCGGTAACATCACGCAAACAACGCATGACGCCCCAAAGAAGCTCTTGTACCTTTTTTGGGCGTCATGCGTTGTTTGCGCAATGTTACCGCGATTCGCCAGGTGGAAATCGCAGCAACATCGCACAGCGTTTGGGGTGCTATTGCAAATCACAGGCAACGCACAGGCGCCCCGCGATTTGCAATGATTTGTCAGTGACTGTTTACTACCGCCGGTGACAGCTGTGTTCCTACGGAACACAGTGCCACCTACATTACCGCTCTGCGCGCTCCCGATCGCGCATGCGCGGTCATCTCCCAGGCGCCTCCATTGTGATCGGCTGTGTCATTGGAACACAGCCGATCACGTGGGAAAAAGCCACGCCCATTGGCTGTTTCCCCCCTGCCGGTGACGGGGGGTGTCCCGGGGACACCCCGACACCGGCAGTGCAGGGCGGCGCGCACGCGATCGCGCGCCTGCCCTGCTATTCTGGGATCACGTCATATGACGTCTTCCCAGAATAATGGTCGCACCGCTCCACCGTCAATTGACGGCGGGCGGCAAGTGGTTAATCTCCCCAAATAAGCCTGACAGGCTGTTTATTACCGGTATTTCCGGGTTTTGATAATGAGGCTTGAATACATCCACGTGGTCACTTCCGGTGACGTGATTACGTCATTTCCGGCGTGACCGGAGAAGACGTATGATGTTTTCATTCATTCCCCAATGGAAAGTGGAGGCGGGTCATTGGTAGCGTCACTTCCGGTGACGTAGCGGCCTCCCCGTTTTGGATATCAGATGGAGGTTTGAACTGCATGCCAGCTTTGCATTTTAATAGCACAGCATGCCATCACTATTTGTTATTATAACATCTGTCCTGATTGGATCCTGGATGACGCGGACGCCCCTAATTGGTGAACCAAAAGGAGGCTTGACCCGCATGCCGGCGCCATATTGCAATAGCGCGGGTGTCATTAATTTTGAACCTCATCAGCTGTTCCTCTACATCTATATAAATACAAGGTATGTTGATTCAGGCACCAGGCTAATTCCTTTGAAAATGTTATGTGTAATGAAATGTGTTAGGATTGTCAAGAGTGCCGAACTGTATTGAATGCTCCTTACCATCTGACTCATTGTAAGTGCATTTCTTTATTTAAATAAATCATTTAAAACGGTATCACGCTATGGTGTCTCTCCAGTTTATCCCACCACATACATTCTGGAGTGGGGATTTCTAGATATCTTCGTGTGGACCATCCTTGAGGAGCCTCCAATACCTGTCAGAGAATCTGTGAAAGCCTTTACCAGCTGGTTCCAGGGAGATCTTCACTTTCAGCCTGCATGACCCAATTGCTATATGGTATTTTGGGTCCATGCAATCTGGTGAGCGAACTATATTTTCTATTGGTGTGGGATCTGTTACTGTCACAAGTCAGCAATTTTTTTTCCTGTGTGGGACTGGTCTTCTCAAGTTTTTCAATATCATTGGACTTTGTTTATTCACGATTTCTAGTGTATATTTATTTGTACCTTCATTTTTGAGCGCTGCACTATTTTATTTTACATTTGGATGCCATCACAGTCTGTTGGAGTGTCAGCAGCAATTTTTCACCATAATTTTGTTAGCGCAGTATTTCACTTTATTCCTTATACATGTCTATAGCATGTCTGCAGTCTCTGACTGTGTCTTAAAGCATGTACAGTCTCTGACCATCTCCTGTAGAATCAGGGCCGCTGATAGAAATCATGGGGCCCCGTACAGCCTACCTGATGGGGCCCCTTAAGCCCCACCCATGGCCCCACCCCTGGCTCCTCCCTAGACCCCACCCCTGGCTCCTCCTCAGACCCCGCCTTGAAACAAAGTGCAGTTTTGTCTTCAAGTGATATTTATCTTCCTCCAGCCAGTTATAGGTTTGATTATCCAAAAGGAATACTGATTTCAGATGGGAACAGACCTCTTTAATATCTACAGTATATGTAATAAAAACCAATAATGAATGAATGAAGCAATATTTTGAAAAATGTTTTACCACTGAGAGGGGGCTTACAATGATCAGCTTTTAATGAGCTTTTAGTTATTCATGTAAAATCTTCACAGATCCCAGGAGGCTACAGAAGCTGGGAATGACACACAGTGGTTTGCTACAGGCACTTCTATGGAATGCTGTGTAGCACAGTTTGAAGCACAGGAAAATATTTTTTCAGCTTCTGGGTTTAGTGTTAAGTGCCGGTTCACATATATGCGATGCGGGAACCCTGAAAATCCACTGCGGGTTCCCGCATCGCATTCAACTCACAAGCAAGCAGTTCACACTGCCATATGCGAATTACTGGGGGTGTCAAAACAAAGTTAACAACACCACCAGATCAGTTTGCATATCGCAGTGCGAACTGTCAGTTCGGACATGAATCAAATCGCATAGGTGTTACCCACCAAGTGATCCGATTCTGCTGCGGACCAAAAAAGGGTCCTATGCGAGTTTTGTCCGAATGCAATGCAAATTTAGCCATACAATCTGTATGGCTGAATTTGCATCACACAGACATTGCATGTGATTTTCAGAGCAGTGCGCTCCGAATCAAATGCAATGTCTGACATCGCTCTAATGTGAACCAGGACTAAATCCTGGCTTTCACAGACAGTCAGTGATTCTAGTACTAAATCCAAAGGGGGGCATACAGAAAATGCTGAGGCTAAACTAGCTGTTTTGAAATGGCACTGGGGTGGCTCTGAAATAAATTGCCGCCAGTGCTCTCCCTACTCCATTTTAAAGCAGTGGTGATGGGAACTCAGGCCTCATATACATGGAGGCTAAAAATAAGCTGGGCATAACATTTCTGCATATACAGACTTCTACCACCGTATACAGCCTTCTACCACAGTATACAGCCTTCTACCACCGTATACAGCCTTCCACCACTGTATACAGCCTTATACCACTGTATACAGCCTTCTACCACCCTGTACAGCCTTCTACCACCATATACAGCCTTCTACCACTTTATACAGCCTTCTACCACTTTATACAGCCTTCTACCACCATATACAGCCTTCTACCACCATATACAGCCTTCTACCACCGTATACAGCCTTCTACCACTGTATACAGCCTTCTACCACTGTATACAGCATTCTACCACTGTATACAGCCTTCTACCACCATATACAGCCTTCTACCACTTTATACAGCCTTCTACCACCGTATACAGCCTTCTACCACCGTATACAGCCTTCTACCACTGTATACAGCCTTCTACCACTGTATACAGCCTTCCACCACTGTATACAGCCTTCTACCACTGTATACAGCCTTCTACCACCCTGTACAGCCTTCTACCACCATATACAGCCTTCTACCACTTTATACAGCCTTCTACCACTTTATACAGCCTTCTACCACCGTATACAGCCTTCTACCACCGTATACAGCCTTCTACCACTGTATACAGCCTTCCACCACTGTATACAGCCTTCTACCACTGTATACAGCCTTCTACCACCCTGTACAGCCTTCTACCACCATATACAGCCTTCTACCACTTTATACAGCCTTCTACCACCATATACAGCCTTCTACCACCGTATACAGCCTTCTACCACTGTATACAGCCTTCTACCACTGTATACAGCCTTCTACCACCCTGTACAGCCTTCTACCACCATATACAGCCTTCTACCACTGTATACAGCCTTCTAACACCATATACAGCCTTCTACCACTGTATACAGCCATCTACCACCCGTATACAGCCTTCTACCACTGTATACAGCCTTCTACCACAGTATACAGCCTTCTACCACTGTATACAGCCTTCTACCACTGTATACAGCCTTCTACTACTGTATACAGCCTTCTACCACCGTATACAGCCTTCTACCACTGTATATAGCCTTCTACCACTGTATACAGCCTTCTACCACTGTATACAGCCTTCTACCACTGTATGCAGCCTTCTTTACAAGTTCATGTTCTCTTGATAAAAGCTGATGCTTCAGATATTGTATATAGATCTTCCAGTTCATCTCACTGCTCCTCTCTGCACTCTCTTCTGTTTTCTGTCTCTCTCTTTCTCTCTTCCCTCCCTCATTCGTTCACTCTGATCCTCTTCCTTTTCTTTTTTTTTTTGGTATCTCATTATTCCCTCTCTCTCCATATATCTTTCTGCTCTCTCTTTCTGCCTCTCTGCCCATTTATGTTTCTTTATCTATCTATGATATATATATATATATATATATATATATATATATATATATATATATATATATATATATATATATATATTCTACCTCTCTCTGCTTTATCTCTATCATTTTAGTCTCTCTCCCTCTCTATCTATCTTTATTCTGTATTATATAATCTTTTATCTCTCTGTCTCTTTCTTTTTCTTTCTCTCTTCTTCTCTTTCTTTCTATCTCTATCTATCTCTCTCCCTCTTTATTTTTCTCTCTCTGTCCCTCTCTCTTTCTGCCTACCTCTCTGCTTCTTCCTCCATTTCTCTTTTTCTTTCTTCCTCTATCTCTCTCCATCTTTATCTTATATTATATAATATTTATCTATCTCTCTCTTTTTCTCTGTCTCTCTTTCTGTCTGCCCCTCCATCTGTAATTCTCTCTCTCTCTCTCTCGATTTGTGTCCTTTCAGTTCTGTTCCATTTTTTGGAACGGAACAGAGCCATATTTTTCTTCTGTTAAAAAAATGGAATGGATGCAAAATCGGATGTCAGGGGTGTCATCCGCTGACAACCGCAATCCCCATAGACATACATTATGTCAGTATATCATCCGCAAACGGATGGGATGATATGCGGACATACGGAGCAGATGACACAAGTGTCATTCGTGTCCGTGAAAAAAGTGCCGCAGCGGAAGAAGAAATCGGAGCGACGTGTGAAAGAGCCCTTATGAGTTCAGACACACCTGACTGTTCTGCTGTGTTAGGCACTGTCTGGCAGCCTCACAATCATGAACCCCTTCTTCTCCTCACTTACCTCTTCTTCTCCTCAGTTCCTGTAGTGCTGCTGCTGCTTCCTCTGCCGCCTCACGGCTTCCAGGCCGAGTGGGGAGCAGAGCTGAGTGCCATGAGCAGGGGAATACAGATCACTCCACCAGGGCAGGGAAGGCAAAAAGCAGGCTGCAGGCAAGAACCCTATGT